>NC_082688.1:94911008-95106219 GCF_949987515.2 Delphinus delphis
CTGATCAAAACAGAATCAACCTTTATTCTTCTCCCTCATACCCCTTCCTTTTCATCAGTAAATCCATGTCTCCACCTTCAAAATACATGTAGAATCCAATAATTTTTCACCACCTCCACTACTACACTGGTCCAAGTATGATCTTACCTGCAGGGGATCAAAGACAGAAGTTCTGGAACAGTCTATTCTTGACACACAGCCAGAGCAAGCCTTTTAAAATTTAAGTCTTTTCAGGTCACTCCTTAGCTTAAAACACCCCAGATTCTCTTTTCACTCAAAGTAGAAGTGAAAATTCTATGTCACTTGGACTCCTACTACTTCTGTGACATCACCTCCTAGAACTCATCTTGTCCACTGGGCTCCAGAGACACTAACCTTCTTGCTCTCCCATTATCTTGCAAAGTGTGATGTTGCCTCCAGGCTCCATTCTTTTTTTATTTTATTTTTTATTTTTTAACATCTTTATTGGAGTATAATTGCTTTACAATGGTGTGTTAGTTTCTGCTTTATAACAAAGTGAATCAGTTATACATATACATATGTTCCCATATCTCTTCCCTCTTGCGTCTCCCTCCCTATCCCACCCCTCTAGGTGGTCACAAACCACCTAGCTGATCTCCCTGTGCTATGCGGCTGCTTCCCACTAGCTATCTATTGTAGTGAGGTGGATAGTCCTAGAGTCTGTCATATAGAGTGAAGTAAGTCAGGAGAAAAACGAATACCGTATGCTAATACATATCCATAATACATTCCATAATACATATGGAATCTAAGAAAAAAAAAATGTCATGAAGAACCTAGCGGTAAGATGGGAATAAAGACACAGACCTACTAGAGCAGGCTCCGTTCTTGCTTACCTCTCTGCCTAAAACACTCTTCCCCAGGTATCCACAAGGAAAGTTTACTTCTTCCAGTGAACTTCTTCAGGACTAGTTCACTTCTTCCAGGACTCTACTTATTTATCTCCTTCTCAGAGAGGTTTTCCCTCTTCACCATATATGAAACAGCAACCCTCTATGCCAGCCACAAGAACTCATTCTTCTTGCCCAGTTTTATTTGTATTCAGAGCATTCATCTGACACAGTACACATTTACGTTAATTTTTTTTTCACTGCCTCCCCTACCCCCATGCCTATGGAGGCTTCACAAGAGCAGGTGATTGCTGTCTTACTTACTGCTGTATTCCCAGATCCTAGAATAGTCCCTAGCCCATGACAGGCTCTCCTCCAAGAAATATGATGAATAAATAAATGAATAAATGAAAGAAATCCATGTGTTTTCTTTATAGCTGGCCCTAATGAAGACAATTTATAGTAGGAATTTTAAAACTCATGAATATTGGCTGTCTACTTAGCATCTACCGCCCTCCTCCCACCTCCTAAAGGTGGCCTTATTTTTGTTGTCTGCCTCTACCGTCCCCACCCCCCACATTCCATGTACTTTGAAAGAAGTTAAATCCATTCCCATAGCACATCAGCATAGTTTCTTCCTCTGAGAGGTCAAATCAAGATCAATCTGAGGGTTCCAGCTTGGATTTGGGCAAAAGTGTTCTCTTCTCTTCATTTCAACATCGTCATACATGGATAGGAGGCCCTGAACTACTGAAGCTTCAGGCTACCAAGCTGGATGAAGGTGGCATATAGAAGACAGTGAAGCCAAAGGAATTTCGTAACAGCCCAGAATCACTGAATTAGAGCAATCCTAACTACCTTGTAGTTTAAGTCAACTTGAATCAATTTTTCTGTAACCTGAAGCTGAGAGATTCCCATCTGATGCTTATTATCTACTAGATGATATATTACAAATGATAACAAATGGGTCAGATTCACTCTACATCTGTTCTCAAGGAATGGGACTGATTGATGAGGGCACTGGTTAGCCCTAATTATTACATGGAATTTCTAGCCAAGGTTTAGCGTGGGAGAGAACCAAATCAGGTTCAGGAACATAATCTTCTTGTTATGACTACCTTCATAGCTTCTAAAACTTTAATAGCAACACTAAATTCTCAAGTACTTTTAGCTTAGATTTCTTCATCCTGGATCTGAAACCACCTTTTATCCAATTAAACATAAAATTTCAATCTATAAAAAGTTACAGGGACTTAACAGTTTCTGGTTCCACATACAAGGAGCTTAGAAGTTGTCACTCTGTCCTAACAACAAGTAAAAAGCTGAACAGACTGAATCAACAACTCTTCTAGGATCTGAAAGAGAGGTGAGGAGGACACAGGGCAAACCACTGCTCCCAAGACTGAAGAAACAAACAGACAGATACAGAGAATCACAACATACCAGAGCAGAGACTCAGGATGAGTGGAAACCAGTGCCAGGGTCAGAAAACCTGAACTGCAATTGATGAACTGCTGGAGGCTCAGTAGGAACAACTCTGAGGGTTAAAAACTCTAGGGGTACCCCACAGTTTTCTGAGGTTTACCTCCAAGAGCCTAACCAGCTTCTCAAAATAAATACTGGAGAAAAATCCCCTCCTCCTTCTAACAGAGGAAGGGGCAAAGGAACCATTTTGAAATACCAGAGCACTCTATTCTTAACAAGGCCTGCCTTCAGGGAAAACTGATAAACCAAAGCCTAACTGACCTGGAGGAAGGGAAACACCAAACTCCAGCCCACTCTAGTCATCCAGTCCCACCTAAGGGGGCAAAAAAACCCTGAGAAACACTTGTGAAGTTCACAGAGGCATAGGCTCACTAAAAGCCTGAAACTAATCATAGCACAATAGAACACTTCCCCTCCCCCCAGCACCTTACTGCATTACTACAGGCCTATTCACAGCCTTTACCCAGTACATCATGTCAGGCTATCAAGAAAATATTAAAAGGCATACCAAATCACAAAAACACAATTTAAAGAGACAGACCAAGCACCAGAACCAGACGTAGCAGACATGTTGGAATTATAAACCAGGAATCTGAAACAAATTGTTAAGGGCTATAATGAATAAAGCAGACAGCATGCAAGGGCTCCAATGAATAAAGCAGACAGCATGCAAGAACAGATGGGCAATGCAAGCAGAGATGGAAACCCTAAGAAAGAAAAGAGATGCTAGAGATCAAAAACTTTGCAAAAGAAATGAACACTGGCTTTGATGATCTTCTCAGTAGACAGGACAGAGCTGAGCAACCAATCTCTGAGCTTGAGGATGTCACAATAGATTCCAAAGATGAAAAAGGGAACAAAGACTGAAAAACAAAAAACAAAAACACCAACATCAAAGGACTGAGGGACAACTACAAAAGGTATAATATGTGCATAATGGGAATACCAAAAGGAGAAAAAAGGGAAAAAGAAACATAAGAAACATCTGGAACAATAATGACTGAGAATTTCCCCATATTTATGTCAGACACCAAACCACAGATCCAGAAAGCTCAGTGAAAACCAGGCAGAGAACACCAAGAACACCAATGCAAAAACCAAGCAACGAACAAATAAAAAATAAACTACCTAGGCATATTTTCAAACTACCAAAAGTCAAACATAAATTCTGAAAGAAGCCAGAGGAAAAATACATCTTACCTATAAAAGAACAAAGGTAAGAATTACATCTGGAATCTCCTCAGAAACCATGCAAGCAAGGAGTGGAGTGAAATATTTAAAGTGTTGAGAGAAAAAGAATACCAAACCTAGAATTCTGTACCTGTGAAATTATCCTTCAAAAGTGAAGGAGAAATAAAAACTTTATCAGAGGTGCTTCCCTGGTGGCGCACTGGTTAAGAATCTGCCTGCCAATGCAGGGGACACAGGTTCGAGCCCTGGTCCAGGAAGATCCCACATGCCACGGAGCAACTAAGCCCATGTGCCACAACTACTAAGCCTGTGCCTGTCTAGAGCCCATGAGCCACAACTACTGAGCTCGCGTGCCTAGAGCCAGTGCGCCGCAACAAAAGAAGCCACTGCAATAAGAAGCCCACGCACCACAACAAAGAGTAGCCCCCACTTGCTGCAACTAGAGAAAGCCCACGCACAGCAACAAAGACCCAACGCAGCCAAAAATAAAATAAAATAAAGTTTTGATAAACTTTATCAAAAACAAAAAATAAATTAAAAAAACTGAGGAAATGTGTTGCCAACAGACCTGCCTTGCAAGAAATATTTTAAAAAATATTTAGAGGGAAGGAAAATTATATAGTCAGAAACTTGAATCTACATAAAGAAAGTGCATCAAAGAAGAGTAAGTGAAGGTAAAATAAAAACTTTTACTTTTCTTATCCTTAATTGACCTAACAGGTAACAATGTGTTCAAAATAATAATAGTATTTGATTATGTTTACCTATGGATATATCTTACATATATATGAGTATGTGTGCCTATATGTGTATAAACATATATAAAAGAAACAATTAATAGCTATTGTAAAGGATGGAGGGGAAGAATTAGGATTATTTTGTTATTATAATGTATCACACTACCCATAAAGCAGTATTATTCTAAAGTGGACTTAGATTAACCATAAATGTATATTGCAAACTCTAGAGCAACAATAAAAAAAAAGGAAATATAACTGACATGCTAAGAAATGAGAGAAAATGGAATTACATAAAATGCTCCAATGCCTTTTGAAAACCACAAAAGGCAAAAAAGAGAAGAAATAAAAAGGAACAAAGAACAAGGGCAACAAATAGAAAACAGTAACTAATATGGTAGATATTAATTCAACTATATCAATGATCACTCTGAATATCAATGTCTAAATGCAGCAATAAAAAGACAGAGATTGTCAGAGCTGATAAAAAAAAAAACCACTGAACTACATATGACTACAAGAAATCCACTTTAAATATAAACACACATATAAATTAAAAGTAAATGGATAGAGAAAAACATACCATGCTAACACTAATCAAAAGAAAGCAAGAATAGCTATATTAATTTCAGATACACATACTTCAAAGCCAAGAAAGCTATCAGCAATAAAGAAGGACATTACATAATGATAAAGGGGTCAAATCTCCCAGAACACATACCAATCCTTAACACATATAACAGCCAAGCATCAAACTACGTGAGGCAAAAACTGATAGAACTGAAAGGAAAAACAGAAGAATCCATTACCATAATTAAAATTTCAATATATCTCTATCAGAAATGGACAGATCCAATAAGCAGAAAACCAGTACAGACGTAACTGAACTCAACAACACCATCAATCAACTGGATATAACTGACATTTATAGCCTACTTCATCCAACAACAGCAGGATACACATTCTTCTGAAGCTCACATGGAACATTCACCAAGATAGGCCCCATTTGGGGCCATAAAGCACACCTTAACAAATTTTAAAGAAAAGAAATCATACAATGTCTACTCTCAGTCCACAAGAGAATTCAACAAGGAATCAAGAACAGAAAAATAACTGGAAAATCCCAAAACACTCAGAGATTAAACAACACACTTCTAAATAATACGAGTCAAAGAAGAAATCTCAAGCACTATAGAATTTTAAAAAACATTTCATTCAATAAAAATAAATGAATAAATAAAAGAAATCTCAAGAGAAATTTTAAAATATTTTGAAGAAAATGAAAACACAATTTATCGAAATCTGTGGTATACAGAAAAAGCAGTGCTTAAAGGAAAATTTATACACCACTGAATGCATATGTTATGAAAGAATATCGAAAATCAATACACTAGAAAAAGTGCAAATCAAATCCAAAGTAAGCAGAAGAAAGAAATAATAATAAAACAGAAATTATGAAATTGAAAACAAAAACAGAGAAAATCAACAACAAAAAAAGCTGGTTCCTTAAGATCAATATAATAAATAAGCTTCTAGCCATACTTATGAAGGAAAAAGGAAAGAGGACACAAATGATTTTTAGTATCAGAAATGAAAGAGGTGACACTGCTACAGATCCCACAGATGTTAAAAGAATAACGAAAAAGAATACTATGGGGCTTCCCCGGTGGTGCAGTGGTTGAGAGTCCGCCTGCCGATGCAGGGGACACGGGTTTGTGCCCCGGTCCGGGAAGATCCCACATGCTCTTCCCACATGCCACGGAGCGGCTAGGCCCGTGACCCATGGCCGCTGAGCCTGTGTGTCCGGAGCCTGTGCTCTGCAATGGGAGAGGCCACAACAGTGAGAGGCCCGCATACCGCAAAAAAAAAAAAAAGAAAAAAAGAAAAAAAAAGAATACTATGAACAATTCTATGCCCACAAATTTGATAACCTATATGAAATGAACCAATTCCTTTAAAGATGCAAACTGCCCAAACTCACACAAGAAGAAACAGATAATCTGAATGTGACTATGTCTATTTCAAAAATTGAATCAATAAATAACCTTCCAAAACAGAAAGCACCAGGTCCAGAAGGGTTCAGTGGTAAATTTCTACCAAAAATTTTAGGAAGAAATACAGTTGACCCTTGAACAACACAGAGGTTAATCTGTGTATAATTTATAGTCAGCCCTCTGGACCCACAGTTCCTATGCATCCATGGATTCAACCAACCACGGACCACATAGGGCTTTACTATTTACTACTGAAAAATATCTGTGTATAAGTGGATCTGTACAGTTCAAACCCGTGTTGTTCAAGGGTTAACTGTATTCCAATTTTCTACATCTCTTTCAGAGTACAGAAGCATAAGGAATACTTCCTAACTCATTCTATGAGACCAGCAACACCTTAATACCAAAACCAGAAGGACATTACAAGAAAACTACAAACCCATATCTCTCATGAACACAGATGCAAACATCCTCAACAAAGCATTAGCAAATTGAAACCAACAGTGTATAAAAAGAATTAAACAACACAACTAAGTGGGATTTACCCCAGATATACTAAGCTGCTCAGCACTCAAAAATCAATTAAAAGAATCCATTACATCAGCAGGCTTAAAAGAAAATTACATGATCATATTAATAAATGCAAGAAAAGCATCTGACAAAATTTAGTACCCATTCATGATACCCAATCTCAATAAACTAGGAATACAAGGGAACTTCCTCAACTTGATAAAGAATATTTATTAAACACCTACAGCTAACATCATAATTAAAGATGAGACACTAGAAATTTCTGCACTACGATCAGGTAAAAGGCACTCCTTTTCAATGTCATACTGGAAGTCCTTATTAATGCAATAAGGCAGGAAAAGGAAGTAAAAGGTAATACAGACTGGGAAGGAAGACATAAAACTGTCATTGTTCAGATGATACGATTGTCTACTACATAGAAAATCCAAAATAATCAACAAAAAAATTCCTGGAACTAATAAGCAATTATACCAAGGCTGCAGAATTCAGAGTTAATATATAAAAATCAACTGCTTTTCTATATACCAACAATAAACAGGTGAAATTTGAAATTAAAAATGCTTACATCAGCATCTCAAAAAATGAAACACTTAGATATAAATCTAACAAAATATGTACAAGATCCACACAAGGAAAACTACAACACTTATGAAAAAAAATCAAAGAAGAACTAAATAAGCAGGGAGATATTCCATGTTCATGGATAGGATGACTCAGTATGGTTAAAATGTCAATTCTCCCCAATTTGATCTATAAATTCAATGTACAGATGTGACATCAAAGGCACAATCCTTGAAAGAAATAATGGATAAGCTGGACTTCATTAAAACGAAAAATTTATGCTATGCAAAAAACAAAGTCAAGAGAATGAGAAGACAAGCAACAGACTGTGACAAACTATTTGCAAAAGACACATCTGATAAAGGAATATTATCTAAAATATACAAAGAACTCTTAAAACTCAACAATAAGAAAAAAAAATTCATTTAAAAACTGAGCCAAAAACCTGACACCTCACCAAAGAAGATATGTACATGGTAAATAAGCCTATGACAAGATGCTCCACATATATGTCATCATAGAAATGCAAATTAAAACAACAGAGATACCACTACACACTCATTAGAAGAGCCAAAATCTGGAATACTGACAACACCAAATGTTGGCGAGGATGTAGAGCAACAGAAATTCTTTCATTGACAGTAGGAAGGCAAAATGGTACAGCCACTTTGGAAGACAGTTTGGAAAATTCTTATAAAACTAAACAGACTCTTACCATACAATCCAGCAATCATGCTCCTTGGCAGTTACCCAAAGGAGTTGAAAACTATGTCCAGTTAGAAATCTGCACACAGTTGTGTACAGTAGCTTTATTCACAATCACCAACACTTGGAAGCAAACCAGGTGTCCTTCAGTAGGTAAATGGATAAACAAATTATGATACGTCTATACAGTGGAATATTATTAGCAATAAAAAGAAATGAGCTATCAAGGCATGAAACGACATGAAGAAAATGTCAATGAATAGTACTAAGTGAAAGAAGACAATCTGAAAAAGCTGCATACTGTATGATAACAGCTATAGGACACTCTGGAAAAGGTAAAAGCATGAAGACAGTAAAGAGATCAGCGGTTGTGAGGGTGAAAGGGATGAATAGGCAGAGCACAGAGGACTTTTAGGGCAGTGAAAATACTAAGTATAATAATATAATGGTGGATACATTTCATTTTACATCTGTCTAAGCCCATAGAATGCACAACACCAAGAGTGAACCCTTGTGTAAAGTTACTCACTTATAACCATGTAGGTTAATCAATTGTAACAAATGTACCACTCAGGTGGAGGATGTTGCTAATGAGAGAGGCTATTCATAAGTGGAGGCAGGGGGTATATTGGAAATCTCTGTACTTTCCCCTCAATTTTGCTGTGAACCCAAAACTGCTCTAAAAAAAATTTAGTTTTTTAAAATCTATATAGCAAACTTTCCTCAAAGTCATTTATAGCAACTCCCCATTTAAAGAAAAGGATTTTATCAGAATTCAAGGCTCTAATAAACAGGGCTTCATTCTTCCTCACAGTGAAGCATTTGGTTGGTTTTCATCAACCAAAACCCCAAACCTCCATTCTGCCCGGCATCCCAGGACCCCTGGCTTGCTTAAAGACTTCTTTTTTTTTTTTTTAAAGCTGCGCCGCATGGCATGTGGGATCTTACCTCCCCCACCAGGGATGGAACCCGCGCCCCCTACAGTGGAAGCACAGAGTCTTAACCACTGGACCACCAGGGAAGTCCCTGAAGGCTTCTCTTCTAAAGTCATGTCATTTCTCCCTCTCAAAAGGATCAGGATCAGTTTCATCAGCAAGCAAACTGGGAGAGTATCTCCATCTTGAGAAAGTCTCATTAACCCACTTCTAGCTATCATGACACTTCTACGAACTAATATGGAATGATTTCTAGGATATACTGTTAACTGAAAAAAAGTAAGTGCAAAAGAGTACATATAGAATCCTACTTGTACAAGAATGGAAACAGGTAAACAAGTACATCCTTAATTTTGCAAAAAGAAACATAATGGATAAACTAGAAACTAATGAGATTCATTAACACCCTCAAGGGTGGGAATTGGAAGGGATTAGAGGGAGGAAGTGAGTAGTGATACTTCCATGAATAGTTTTGACTTTTGAAATTGTATTGATACTTCAAATACTCAAACAAGAGTGAGGAAATCTAATTTTACTTCATATGAATCAAACATAATTAACTGAAGGGGAAATAACGTAAATAACTTTTCAACACAGTATTTTTACTCTATACCCTCAGTCTAAAGACATAAATACTCTAACAAACTCTAGTTAGAAAGTGTGTTTATCACAGTGGTATGGATCAGCAATTTTGAAATTATTTTCTGCATTACAATAGGACTGAGCAATTGAGTAAATATACTGTATATGATACATATAGAGAATAGGAAAGAATGAGAATGAATCCTGTGGTGAACTGGAAATGGAGTTATCAGTATGAATTCATGGCTTTCAATATATAAATACAGACCTTGACATAAGTATGTGTGTATATATATAAAAAATCTAATTTATTTATCTACATATTTCTTAGTTCTGCCCAGTAAAAGGGCCAAGAAGCAGACACCCAAGGAACAATGAGCATGTTTAGCACCCAGATGTTGGTTCTTAAATACCATTCCCCATTAAAGGAACTGGATACTTCCATTTCTGACTATGGGGAGTGAGTGGCACTGGACTACTAGCCCTTCTTCATTCAATATATATGAAGTATCTTTCAGATGTTGATCAACAGGTAGTGACAGACTGATCTGGGAGCCCACTGACTGTTCCAGCTTTCTTTCTGAAGGCACTTTACAGGCTGGGGTGCAAGGCAGGGAGATCTAAACAGAACAACACTGGTCTTGCTTGTATCACACGGACATGAGAGGGCAGGGGAGGCTGGTTGGCTGGAATTTGCAGGACAGGGAACCAGAGAGGAGAGAGCCTCTCACAGAGAGAGTGCTAATAATCTGCATGGGGTTCCCTTAAGCTTTAAACTAAGGCAATTATCATTTCATAGGTAATTATCAAAGAAAGAACATCAACAGGGAGCTGTGGTCTGAACAACTCCTGATGTTCACGTATGACCAGCAAGAAGCAAGAAAATGTACAGAACACCCCAGGCATTTAGTAAAGACATCAGAAACTTTAAAAACAAGCCTCAAAAGGGTCAAGCAGATCCTCCAGGAGAATAACTGCCTGCTAGAACAAAACAACACTTTAAGAAAGACACCCACTGAAGGCTGTCCTATCTGTAGAAAAACAAAACCAATTTACAGAAGTATTTCATAGAATTCAAAAGAAGAGAATGACCAGAGGTTTACAATTAGGAAGAGATAACAAGTCTATAATAGTACTACAGATATTAAAATGAATAAATCATATTGTTACTTAATGTGTTAATCATGTTGGCTTTATTTTTATTTTAGAGAATACGAAAATACTACCTCCATCTCTCAAATCTTATTTTGCCCTCCAAAGTCCTAAGTTATTCAAATGGAAATTCTAATCAGGAGGTTTCCAGGAACCCTAAACCTCAAAATAATCCTAACTGGTAGTGGCCTTCAAATCTAGCATTCATCTAAATGATGATATCAGTGAACAAAATATTTGTACAACTGTGAGTTGCAGAGTTGTCTGCAGGATCATTCATCAATCGCGCAAGAGAAAAAGGTACTTTTAAAGTACGTTAAGAGACACAACACAGCTTCCACAGGTCAGGCATCTTAACATCTTCCTGTGGAGCTCAACGGAACTCAGCCTGGCTTCTCCAGCTACAGGTGAGGGGCCAGGTCTCAGGAAATGGACTCAGCCAAGCAGAGGAGAAAAAGGAATCAAGTCTGGACCAGGGGTAAGAATAGTACAGCCTGCAGACCACTCTGCACCCAGTTGTTGCTTGGCTCTCAAGCTAAAAACAGTCTACTTTTTTCTAAAGCACTGTAAAAAAATTTTTTTTAATTCTTTTAAATAAAGTATGACAAAGACTGTAAGAGGTCCACAAAGCCTAAAATATCTGGCCCTTTACTGAAAAAGTTTCCCTAACCCTAATCTAGACTAACTCTGGCTCCCAAGGGACCCTCTCAGAAAGCAAACTGTGCTGCTAAATATCAATTGCCAGAAGCAGACTGATAAAAATTCAGTTTTCTTTCTAATATTTCCAGCTCTGCCTTTCTAGCTGCTGGTGCTCTACCGAACCTGACCCAGGGTCACGGGCGAATTTTATACTCCCCTGGCCCCTCCCCTGTAGAAGAGGGGCCTTCTACACTGAGGACCTCTTGTGGCCTTCAGTGCCTTCCAATGCCCCCTCCCCACCAAAGGCTGCACGACCTAACTGGGCAGGCCTGGAGAGGGGGGCTAAGGGAGAACAGCCAAGGCCAACTGTCTCTTCATCCTATAAGCCACCTGTATATGTACTGAATCCAAAAATAAGCTTGTTTTATTTAATCTTTGCCAACATTACTTTCTCAACAACCAAAATTTTTCAATTCTTCATCCCATGAACTATTTGTCAATGGACTAGGCACTCTTCTGATAATGGGCACCTGCCCCAATTCCAGGGAATGAGCTTATCTGCAGAAGAAGCAGATTGATGACAAACAAGTAAAAAATAAATTCAGGAACTAAGAAGTACAAAGATGAGGCTAAAATACGAAATAGTAACAGAGGGTGAGAAGTAAGGAGGCCTGTTTTGGTTAAAATGACAAGGTAACAACTCTCTAAGGAGATGACATTTGAGCAGAGACCAAGCAAAGGGAACACTGAGTAGTCTGAGAGGAGAATGAGCACTGTCTAACAGAGAACAAGGGCTGCAGGATCAAGTGGGATGGACAAGGGCAAGAAAGGTGAGAGATGGAACAGGAGAAGGTGAGGCAGCCAGAGCAGCAAGACCTTATACATTTGGTATCAGTTTCCCTACAAATAACTACAACCTTAGTGGAATTATCCTACAGTTCTAGGTCAGAAGTCTAAAATGGGTTGGCAGGGCTGTATTCCTGAGGCTCTAGATAATGAGTTTCCTTGCCTTTCCCTGCTTCCAGAAGCTGTCCACATTCCTTGGCTCAGGGCCTCTTCCCTGCAAACTTCTTCCTATCCTCATTTCTCTTCTCAAATTCTAATCCTCCTGCCTCTCTCTTAAACAGAACCTTGTCTTTATATTGGCCCCACTACATAATCCAGGATAACCTCTTCATTTCAAGATCTTTTATTTATTCATATCTGTGATGTCCCTTTTGCATTGTAAGATCACACATACACAGGTTTCAGGGATTAGGACATGGACATCTTTGGGAGTCACTATTCAGCCCATCATACTTTATTTCTGAGAATTATTTGAAGTAGGGGAATGAAGTGATTCACACTTTATTTCTGAGAATTATTTGAAGTAGGGGAATGAAGTGATTCACACTTTATTTCTGAGAATTATTTGAAGTAGGGGAATGAAGTGATTATTTTTTAGATTACTTGGGCTGCACTGTGGGGAATGTACTATATATAGTGGGGCAAGAATGGAAGCAGAGAGATGAGTCAGCAGGTTATTACTAACATATACTTCCTGTTTCTTAAAAACAAAATAATATCTACAGAACATAAAATATTATTTCGGTAGTATTTTTTAAAATGGAAATAAGGTCAGAAATGAATTAGCAACAACCAATAATTATTAGTTCCACAAAAAGGCCATGAGTACTCTGAGTCATTTTTAATGGCATCTCTGGCACGCTGAAATGAAGAAATTAAAATAATAATACTAAAAGTTTGTATTAGGAAAGAAGAACTAAAATCAATGATCTAAGCTTCCACCTTAAAAAGCTATAAAATGAGAAGTAAATTTAACCCAAAGCAAATAGAGGAAAGAAAATAATAAAGAAATTAATGACACAGGAAACAGAAAAAAAAAAAAAAAATCAATGAAACCAAAGTCAGTTCTTTGAAAGGATCAAGAAAAATAATAAATGTTCTGACAGACTTTTAAGAAAAAAGACACGCATTATCAATATCAAAAATGAAAAAGGAACCATCATTATATTTAGATTCAACAGACATTAAAAGGATAATAAGTGAATATTATGAATAACTTCATGCCAATGAATTTGGAAACTCAGATAAAATAGATGATTTCCTTAAAAGACATAATTTATCAAAACTTAAAAAGAAATGGATCACTTGAATAGTCCTATATCTACTAAAGAAATTAAATTCATAGTTAAAAATCTTCCCACAAAGAAAACTCTTAGACCAGATGGTTTTGTTGGTGCTTTTTACCAAATAAAGAAATAATATCAATTCTACACAAGTTCTTCCAGCAAAATAGAAGAAACAAAATTGCAACATTTTCCAATTCATTTTATGAGACCAGCAATACCTTGACACCAAAAACAGACACAAACATTGCAAGAAAAGAAAGCTACAAACAAATTTCCCTTATGAGCAAAGTTGAAAAATTCCTCAACAAAATTTTGGCAAATCAAATCTGGCAATATATAAAAACAATAATATATCATGATCAAAAAGGGTGCATTCTAGGAATACAAGGTTGTTTCATATTTGAAGATCAATCAATTCACCATATTAAAAGACTGAAAAACTATATGATCATCTTAATAAAAGCAAAACAAAAAAAGATTTGATAAAATTCAACACCAATTCATGATTTAAAAAACAAACAAACAAAAAACCCTCACAAAATTGGGAACAGAAACTTTTTCACCCTAGTAAAGTACATAAGTGAAAAAACTACAGCTAAATTACACTTAGTGGTGAAAGACTAAATGCCCTCCCCCTAACAGTCTCACCACTTTTATTCAACACTGTAATAAAGGTCCTAACTGATGTAATAAGAATAAAACAAAACGCCAACATAATGGAAAGGAAGAAGTAAAACTGTCTTTTTATTTGCAGATGACTTGAATATCTACATAGAAAATCCCAAGGAATCTACAAAAAAAATTCCTAGAACTAAAAAGTGAGTTTAACATGGTTGCAGGATACAGTCAACATATAAAAATCAATTGTATTTCCATAGCCTAGCAATAAAAATCAGGAGTCTAAATTAAGAAAGGTCATTTTACAGTATCATCAAAAATATACAATATTTAGGAATAAATTTAGCCAAGCATGTTCAAGACTGTACACAGTAATTGAGACAGTGAAGAGCATAGAGAGCCTGGGTATAACTCAAACATATATGGTCAACTGATTGTTTTAGAAAGGTCCTAAGATAATTCAATGGATGAAAAGCTAGTCTTCAATAAATGGTGCTTAAAGAATTGGATATACTTTATAATATATAATAAAAATATATTTGGTCTTTGTCATGGGATCCTGGCACAGAGCTCTTAAAACCCTTGGAATTTCCTGAGTTATAGAAGTATTTTCTATTTTTATTCATACTGAGCCCCTCTCAACCACACCTGAGCTTATGTTAATGAGCTAACTGCTAGAGGGCCCCTTAATAGTTTTACCATGGAGGCTGGTCACCAGAAGGACCAAGCCATGATTAGAGGTTGGAACTTTTATCCCTACCCCTCAGTCTCTGGGGAGGGTAGAGGAACCAGAGATTGAGTTCAATCACTAATGGCCAATGACTTAATCAACTGTGGCTATGTAATGAAACCTACATAAAACCCATTAACAATTGGGTTCAAGAAGCTTCCAGACTGTTGAACACATGTTTGGGAGGGTGTCATGTCCAAGAGGGCATGGAAGCTCCTTAACCCCCTCCAGCCCAATCTTGCCCTATGCATTCTACCATTTTGGGTGTTCCTGAGGTGTAGCCTTTATAATAAACCAGTAATAGTAAATAAAGCACTTCCCTGAGGTCTATGAGTCAGTCTAGCAAATCCTATTCCTGACACTAAATGCGGTGGGGGGGGGGGTAGTCCCCTACACCAATTCACCAATTCTCTGACACCAACTGGATGTCCAACAATTCAATTCAATTCTAATGCTAATGCCCTAAATTAGCATAGACCCTACAGGTTAAAGCCTCAGTCCCATGAGACTTCTTTCACTTTAGATGCCAGTTATAAGTCCCAGAGATCACCCATACTTCTGACCAACCAGCTATAAATTCAAGAGTTCCCCACACACCCCTCATCAGATTCAATAATTCATTAGAATAACTCACAAAACTTAAGAAATCACTTTACTTACATTTTCCAGTTTATTATTAAAATACAACTCAGGAACAGCCAAATGGAAGAGATACATGGTGCAAGGTATGGGGCAGGAGGGACACAAAGGTTTCACCCTCCCAACACTTCCATGCGTTCGCCAACTTGGTAATTCCCCCAAACCCCATTGTTTATAGGTTTCTATGGAGTTTTCACTCTATAGGCACAATTGATTAAATCATTGGACAGTGGTGACTGAACTCAATCTTTGGCCCCTCTACTTTCTTGAAGTTGGAGGACTGGGGCTGAAAGTTCTAACCCTCTAATCCCATGATTGATTTTTCTGTCAACCAGCCCCATCTGAAAGTTATCTAAGGCTCCTGCTTTGAACCATCTCATTCACTTGCAAAAGATACTCCTATTACGCCAGAGAAATTCCCAGGATTTTAGGAGCTCTGTGCCAGACACCCAAGGCAAAAATCAAATACATATTTTATTATACCACATTACCTAAATCCACACCTTGCAACAAAAATTAACTAAGAATGCATCACAGATTTAAATATAAAACGTAAAAACTAAAAACGTTCTGAAAGAAAACATAGTGTGAGAAAGTCTTTGTGACTTTGGAGTAGGACAAGATTTCTTAGGTACAAAAGAGGAACAAACCATAAAAGAAAACAAATTGAGTAAATTGGACTTCAAAGAAAAACTTTTGTTCTTCAAAACAAACTGTTAAGAAAAAGACAAGCCAAAGAGTAGAAAAAAATACTTTAAAAACATGTATCAGCAAAAGGTCTTGTATTAAGAATATATTAGAAACTCTATAACCAACACAACTTTTATTTCTATTAAAACATGGGCAAAAATCTGAATAAACACTCTCCAAAAAAGATATACAGGTGACAAAAAAGCACCAGAAAAGATGTTCAAAATCATTACTCATTAGAGAAATGATATCTAAAACCATAATTATATATTGAATATAACTACGTACCCATTAGGTTAAAATTAAAAACTGACAATATCAAGTGTTGACAAGGATGTGGAACACCTGGAAGGCTCATACATTGCTGGTAGGAATGCAAAATGGCTAGAAAACAGTAGGAGTTTCTTACAAAACAAAATGTACAGTTATTATAAAACCCAATAATTCCACTGTTAAGTATTTATCCAAGAGAAATGAAAACATGTTCACAAAGTGGCTTATATGTCACTGTTCATGGAAGCAGTAGTTATAAAAGCCAAAATATTGGAAAAACCCAGATGACCATTAACTGCTAAACAGATAAACAAATTGTGGTATATCTATGCAATGGACTACTCAGCATATAAAATGAATACTCAGCAATATAATGAAAATCATACTCAGCAATAAAGTGAAACTACTGAAACATATATCATGGGTGAATCTCAAAGCATTATGCTAAGTGAAGGAAGCAAGATACAAAAGGCCACCTACAGAATGATTCCATATGTGGGACATTCTAGAAGAGGGAAAACTACGGTAAGAGCAACGAGATCAGTGTTTTAAGGGGGTCAGAAAAGACTGACTACAAATGGGCAGAAGAAAGATTTTTACAGCACTACCTACCAGCAGGCTAGTGCGAGCCCTAGGACAACCTGGCCCTGAAACCAGCTGCCTCAGAACCCAACCCCACCCATGAGGCAGAGCCTGGCAGCCAACCAGGCCAGAGGCCAGCACCACCTACCAGCACAGTAGTTAGCCCTGCCACATAGGGAGCATCCCTTGAACATATAGCTCTGGTGACCAGAGGGGAGTGTGCTGCTGGACCCCATAGGACATTGCCTACATAAGGGTACTTATCCAAGATCAGGAAATGTAATCAACCTACCTAATACACAGAAATAAAAATAGAGAACTGAGAAAAATGAGGCAACAAAGGAATATGTTTCAAAGAAACAAATTAAAATGCCAGAAGAATTAAGAAAAGTGGAGATAAGCAAACTATCTGATAGAGTTCAAGATAGAACATAAAGCTGTTCAGTGAACTAAGGAGAACAGATGTAAAGAAATGTACTGTCACTGTTTGCAGATGACATGATACTATATATAGAAAGTCCTAAAGACACCACCAAAAAACTATTAGAACTCATCAGTGAATTCAATAAAGTTGCAGGGTATAAAATGAATATACTGAAATCTGTTACCTTTCTATAAACTGACAACAAACTATCAGAAAGAGAAGTTAAGAAAACAATCCCATGTACAATTGCATGAAAAATATCTAGGAATAGGGCTTCCCTGGTGGCGCAGTGGTTGAGAGTCCGCCTGCCGATGCAGGGGACACGGGTTCATGCCCTGGTCCGGGAGGATCCCACATGCCGCGGAGCGGCTGGGCCCGTGAGCCATGGCCGCTGAGCCTGCACGTCCGGAGCCTGTGCTCTGCAATGGGAGAGGCCACAGCAGTGAGTGGCCCGCGTACCGCAAAAAAAAAAAAAAAAAAAAAAAAAAATCTAGGAATAAATCTAAACAAGGAGGTAAAAGACCTATACTCGGAAAACTGTAAGAAGCTGAAGACAACACCAACAAATGGAAAGATATACTGTGCTAGTGGATTTGAAGAATACTGTTAAAATGACCATACTACTGAAGGCAATCTACAGATACAGTGCAACCCCTATCAAAATCCCCATGGCATTTGAACTAGAACAAATAATTCTAAAATTTGTATGGAGACACAAAAGACCCCAAATAGCCAAAACAACCTTGAGAAAGAAGAACAGAGCTAGAGGTATCATACACTCTGATTTCAAACTATATTACAAAGCTACAGTAAAACAATATGGTACCTGCACAAAAACACATACACAGGTTAATGGAACAGAACAGAGAGCCCAGAAATGAACCCACACTTTTATTAGCAATTAATCTACAACAAAGGAGGAAAGAATACAAGATTTAGGAATAAATGGTGTTAGGAAAACTGGACAGCTAATGCAAAAGTATCAAACTGGACTACATTCTCACACAACATATAAAAATAAACACAAAATGAATTAAAGACTTAAATATAAGACCTGAAACCATAAAACTAGAAGAAAACATATGCTCTTTGACATTGGTCTTAGCAATATTTTTTTGGATATGTCTCCTCAGGTAAAGGAAACAAAAGCAAATATAAACAAATGATACTACATCAAACTAAAAAGCTTTTGCACAGTGAAGGAAATATCAACAAAACGAAAAGAGCACCTACTGAATGGGAAAATATATTTGCAAAGGATATATCTGATAATGGGTTAATATCCAAAATATACAAAGAATTCATACAACTCACATCAAAAACACAAACACCCTGATTAAAAATGGGCAGAGAACCTGAATAGACATTTTTCCTAAAAGATATGCAGATGGCCAACAGATCCATGAAATTATTAATGATTAAGGAAACATAAATCAAAACCACAGTGAGATATTACCTCACACCTGTCAGAATGGCTATTATTTAAAAAAAAAAAGAAAACAAATAACAAGTGTTGGTGAGAATGTGGAGAAAAGGGAACCCTTGTGCGCTGTTGGTGAGAATATAAATTCATGCAACCACTATGAAAAACAGTATGGATGTTCCTCAAAAAACTAAAAACAGAACTATCATACCATCCAGCAATTTCACTCCTTGGTATCCTTCCAAAGAAAACAAAAACACTAATTCAAAAACATATATGCACCCGTATGTTCATTGCAGTATTATTTACAACAGCCAAGATATGGAAGCAACCTAAGTGTCCACTGATAAATGAATGGATAAAGAAAATGTGATACATATACCTATATGTTCAGCAGAGTATTACTCAGCCATGAAAAAGAATGAAATCTTGCCATTTGCAAGAACATGGATAGACCTAGAGGGCATTATGCTAAGTGAAGTAAGTTAGATAAAGAAAAATACTGCATGATTTCACTTATATGTAGAATCTATAAAGCAAATAAGCATAACCAAACAAAAACAGAGTCATAGATAGAGAACAAACAAGTGGTTGCCAAAGGGGCTGAGGGTAGGGAGATGAATGAAATAGGTGAGGGAGATTAAGAGGTATAAACTTCCAGTTACAAAATAAATGAGTCACAGGGATGAAATGTATACCATGGAGAATACAGTCAATAATATTTAATAACTATATGGTGACAGATGGTAACTAGACTTATCATGGTGATCATTTTGTATATAGAAAGAATGAATCACTATGTTGTGCACCTGGACCTAACATAGTATTATAGGTCAATTATACTTCAATTAAAAAAGAAAAAAGAAAGCTTTTTAAGGGATGAACATGTTCTATATCACAACTGTCATCATGGTTTAAACATGTCAAAACTAATCAATTACATATGTACTAAAACTGGTACATTTTACTGCAAGTAATTCATACTTCTATAACACACATTTTTTTTTTATTTCCAAGAAAAGAACCCTATGTTAAACTAATACAAATTTGTGGATTATCTATCCTTTCTGTTTACTTATCAAACTCTCTAAGGGACTAACATTCAAATATACAAATGTAACTTAACCTAAGATTCTGAAACAATACTGACTAGATAACTTTGTTAGTCAGAGGCCTCCATAAATCCAACCATGTCATGACATCTACAACCATTTGAACAATACAACATTCAATAAAGCACACTGACATTTTAGTGAGAAGTTTTTAGTCAGAACATAATTTACTAGAACTCAAAAGCAGAAGCAAAAGTACCTTTACTTTTTAAAAAAACCCACACTAGTATAATTCAGTGAAACACTCAATTTAGAGTTCTACACACAGGAATCAATTACCAAGAATTGTTTATACTCTATTTCAGGAATTTCAAGAGAAAAAATCCTCCGTCTCAGAAATTTCTCATAAAATTTTCATGATAAAAGCAATGCATATCTACTTTGCTACTTAGTGTTAGAACACTGAAAGAACAAAAATAAACAGATGACTAGGATTAAATGTTTACTTACAATGCAATAGCCTAGTCAAAAGGTCTTTTTCATAATTTCATTATAGGTAATATATTAAAATTTTGACTCCAAAATATTTTGAAATAGCAAAATTATTTCAGTTTTTCTTTGTGTGTGTATGTGTTTGTGTGTATGTAAAAAACAAGATAAAATTTTTAAATGAATAAAAGAATAATTTCTAGAGTATGCAGGGGAGACAGCACACATTCAGGCCAATCTCTAATACAACCTATGTAGCCAATGCTTCACAATGAGCTTTGACTATCAAAATGATATTTCTCAGCATTCTAAGAGAAGTATAGGTAAGCTATAAAACCCAAAAGCAATGTTCGAACCCACAAGAAAGAAAACGTAACATCGATTCCCAACCTGGAGTCATGCCTAGGGTATGGAATGGTATCTGAAAGCATATATGTATAGAAAACTTCGTCTACAGCCATGATAACTATGATACAAATTTTTCTGTATCTAGATTATCATTGTGGTTAGTAAAAGAAAATTCATTTAAATACATTACTGTAACCAAAGTGGCATTCTGACATTACACATCTTCTCAATCAACATAGGACCACTACAATGTGTAAGTGCATGAAATTTTAAGAACTTAAAAAGGAGACCTCATACCCCGAAAGATTAAAAATCACTGGTATTCATGACCCAGCAATCCCACTATTGTGCATATACCCAGAGAAAATCACAATTCAAAAAGACACACGCACCCCAATGTTCATTGCAGCACTATTAACAATAGCCAGGTCATGGAAGCAACCTAAATGCCCATCAACAGACGAATGGATAAAGAAGATGTGGTATATATATACAATGGAATATTACTCAGCCATAAAAAGGAACGAAATTGGGTCATCTGTAGAGATGTGGATGGATCTAGAGACTCTCATACAGAGTGAAGTAAGTCAGAAAGAGAGAAACAAATATCGTATATTAACGCATATATATGGAACCTAGAAAAATGGTACAGATGAACCAGTTTGCAGGGCAGAAATTGAGACACAGATGTAGAGAACAAACGTATGGACACCAAGGGGAGAAAGCGGTGGGGGCGGGGGGGGGGGGGTGACGAATTGGGTGATTGGGATTGACATGTATACACTGATGTGTATAAAATTGATGACTAATAAGAACCTGCTGTATAAAAAAAAAGAAACTGACGTCTGTGTTGATAAAAGAAAACAAATGTCAAAAGAAAAAAATTAGAATTTTTATACTACTATTTTTATAGGCTATAATAAGTTTAAATATTTGTTTTAAGTATGTAAAGAGATTCTGTGTATCTAAACATACAATACACTTAATGTGTACATATTAATAAATATTAAATATAATATTAATAAAATATTAATAAAGACAGACATACTAAACTGCCTGTTTCAAATATACGTAAGAAAACCTTTCAGAGAAATTTGAAAGAATGGTTTTATTTATATACTCTAAGTTACTAAAATGATTTGCCCCAATTTTTCTATAATTCACACTTTTTTTTGTACAAAATACGGCAAAAAATCTTATGTTAAAACATAGGAAAAAATTATCCTGATCATGCAAAAGCACACAGAACAAAGAAAATAGATTTGATAAGCCCTTGGAAAAAAGTATTCAATGCTAATTTGTTAATCTGATAAAGCATTTGGTATATTACCTAGTATGTCCCCAAAAAGGCAACCTATAAAAGATAGTTGTAACCTGTGCTAAAGCATTAAAGCCTTTTCCAAAGAACATCGGTAATGTGGAGACACAAAACCAATGGGCAGCAAAGGAATAGGTAAAACAAGAAGAATTCTACCAGTCATTATAGTGTTATAATTACAAAACCCATTACCAACAGAAAGACAGTAATGCTAGTTATAATCAACTCTTTCTTTCTTAAGCGTTATTCTGCCACTATCACTATCACTCCTCAAACATTCACATAATTGGGCCTTCCTTAAAAGCCCCCAAACTGCTCAACGTCTTCCCAATAAGCCCCTCACCAGCCCTCAGAGGACCTGAGTACAGTGACCTCAGAGCCATTGGTCACGAAGTTAGACTCAGTCACCCAGTCACCTGATCCTAAGGTCACAGATACAAGAATTCTAATTCTCTCAGTGTAAGTTTTTCATACTGTTTAAGAAAAAATGTTTAAATATATGTAAAGCCCTTATAAAAACTATTAACAGCTATAATTTATTGACTACTGCACTGTGTTTTATGTACATTGTCACAACAAGCCTCCAACAATCCTACCAGGAGGATAGTGTTACTCGAGTTGGACAGATGTAAAAGCAGAAGACTGTCCTGCAAATTGTCATCACCCAGGCAGTTGAGCATAATAATCCTACTCTCTTTGACTGCCAAACAAGTTAAAACTAATCCTTTTACGTATGGTACATTATATCAAAAGCTAAAATATAACTCATTTACACTGAATGTTCCTAAATACCATAAAATTTTGCAATATTTTAAGGTGGAAGCTATGGAGTTCGAAGCTTGGAAAATCTGAGGACCTTTAACAATGAAACTGAAGAACATCAGCCTCAACTAAGACACCTCGAAAAACATTCTGTCTAGAAATGCTCCTCCAAGTCCCAGCATTGCTCTGGGTATACTCTAAATGCTCAAAAAATACTTGTTGAATGAATAAAATACTGTATGTTGTTCCCTCAAATGTCTGATTATCTCAAATGGATTATCCCATTTATATTTTTACTGAAAAAAATTTTTTTACGCCTCAGTCAACGTCTGCCTTCATTTACTTATTAGTAAATTATAATGATCCGGTATATTGTCAGCATTTTTTATCTTTTATCATTTAATCATCTACATTTTTCACTAATTGAAACAGATTCATTCAATCTCATGACTTAGAAATATTTACAAATATGGAAAATGCAAGACAACTTAATCTTTGGCTTTTGGTAACACAGTACAAGCAGAAAAAACATTTCGCCGCTGTAGATACCAATTTAAAAGTACAATTCGTGGACACATACTTGAGTGGGCACTACTACAAACACGAAAGCATATGTCTATATTTAACATTCCATACTGGGGTAGCTACTGCTAGTCAATTAAAGCATTTTTTAATACAGAGCACACTTGTGAGTAGGAGATGTCATTTTTCCTGCACAGCTCATCTTTCATAAATATTATTCATGTACTACAAACATATATTTTAATGGCTCAAATTATTTTTCAACTTCCAAAACAACTTTTTCCACACGCAGCAAAGGTTTCTTTCTAATACTGACAAAGCATTTTTTTTTCTTGTAAAACAGTAAAAAAAAAACCAAAAAGGAATTGTTGGTAATGGAATTCAAACCACAGAACACTTTATAATGGAAAATAGGCTACTACTAAGGAAAAATTAGACTCGTTTTAAAATTTTAATCTATTTACATACCAGCACAGAATATCCCTGGGACTTCACTTCTGACTATTATGGTCCGTACTTTCTTATCAGATTTTAAAGCATCCACAGCTTTTGAAAGCTAAACAGAAACAGGAGGGTAAGAAGGAAAAGGGGGGAAAATCATTTTCAGATTGATATCAACACTGTATCTTAATATTAGAAGCAAATAGTTTAATCTTTACACTCACCATTTTTATAAGATTTGTACTCAATGAATTTTTGGCATAAGCTCTGTTTATTCCAAGCACCACAATTCCTGGTTAAGGGGAAAAAAAAAAAGTCATTTGAGTTAGTGACGTATTCAGGATACAGACTCCCGTCTACACAGCTAGTTGACTTGGGACTTAGGAATCTACTACCACCTTGAGGTTCACTTCAAGAGCTTTACCCTAATTTTCATATTTACCTTCCTTTTCAAGCATAATTTTGAAGAAGTGGTATATATATTTATAAAATCAATCTGATGCCTAATATTCACCACTTTTCTACAGCCTTTTAAAGAAGAACTTTATAACAGCATGTTCCCTTCAACTCCTCTCTCCTTAAACACCACCAAGGTAATCTGCCACATTTTACTAAATTTTACATCATTAAATCAGACTAGCTAGTTGAAGGCCACGCTTACTGGTGAAAATTCTAAGTTACAGAATACTGTTTAAAATATGGTTTTTTATCTTCAATATATACAGAAGTACACAATAGCTAACAACTCCTTCTCACAGGCAAGCATTGTGGGATCAGCTTTTTTGCTAGTACACCAGGTGTTAATACTCTTTTTGTCCTACTACATAGCTTTCAGTATCTTCATCCTAGGTTTCTCTCCTGGCTCTGTCCCATGTACTTAACCTGAAGCCACCTCCACTTAGAACTCCAAAAAGCAATTCAACCTGAATCTACAGGAAGTTCATTCTTTCTCCTACAAAGCCAAGCTCTCCCTCCTAACTTCCCTAATCTTATCAGAGAGCATCATCTAAATCCAGCCTCCCATTCCAACTGCTGTAGTCGGATCAATTTTCTAAAACCAATTCCATGCGCAGAATTCACCCCGTTTAAAATCCTTTATTTCTTATTTCCAAAATACCCGAGTTCAAAGACCTTAATTTGATATTCGAAGTCCTCTAAAATCTGTACCCGACCTTCTTGTTCCCCAAGGAAACTCAAATTTTCCTTGTATAACAAAAATGCCTTCCACCAGGTGGGGCGAGGTGGGGGAGGGGCGGGGGTTGAGGGAAAGGGGTAATCCTTATTTGTAATTGGGTTAAACGAAAGACAACAAAATGTGCGCATGCCTTCTCTATGCAAGAAACTGCTCAAACCCATTTTTCAACGAACTTAGGCTCATAGCAGAATAAATATACAAGAATTCCCAGTGATCTCAGCAAGGAGAACATCATGAAGGAGAACTGGTTTCTAGGGCAGGCTCTGCATTAAACAGCTGAATGACCTTGGGTAGGTCCCAATACTAATGACAACAGCTACCACTAACTGAGTCCTTTATTATGTGTTGAACACTGTTCCCAGCGCTTTACATTTATTGACTTACGTAATCCCCAAAGCAACCTAAGAGGTAGGTACTGTTTTTATCCTTGTGGAACAGATAAAATAATTGGGACTTGAGGAGGTTAAATAACTACCTTCAGCTAGTAAATAGCAATCTAACTCCACACTTGAAGGAAAAATGAGACTTGCTACACTGTTCATGCTTTAGTTTCCTCAGAAGAAAACCAAGTGGTTAAGACTAGATATTAATTCATTCAAATGTACTGAGTACACATTATGGCGCTCAGCCCTCAAGGAACTATAGTCTAAAAAGGAAAGACAAACATCAATTAAAAAAATCATAGAAATATACAATTCAAAATGCTTTACATGCTCTGAACGGTGCTACAGTAATTTGTAACCAGAACTGATATGGTCTGGGGGCAAACAGGGATAGTCAGGGAAAGCTTATCCAAGACAGTGCTATCTGAGTTGAGATTGGGAAGATGAGTATTGGGGGAGAGGGGGGTGCTGGATTACAGACAGGAACAACATAGGAGAAATCATAAAATAGTCATGCCAGAAGGAGGAGAAGAGTACCCAATGAGAGGAGAGGTCAGCACCAGCCAGATAGTGTCATTACAGGCCCTGTTAAAAAATAAGGAGTAACCATTGAGAGAGTTTTAAGTATTGTATAAACACACATATACAACCAGTGGGGAGGATTCGTTTCTATATTTGGAGACCATGCCAAAGTGTACAGGGCTAGACACTTCCAGGCACAAGCTGCAGTCCAGTCAACAGATAATAGGTTTGGCTGCGGTTAGCTGAGTTAGAAGTAGAAGGAAGTGAAAGGACTCAAGAGCTATTCAAGAGGTAAATGTAAAATGAGTTAATGATTGACTGGATTGAGGACTGAATGCATTGCAAGGAGGTATTAAGGAGTGTCTAATAAAGTTTTGGCTTCAGCAATTGGATGAAAAGAAGATGACATTCAATGAGACAGAGAACCATAAAAAACACCAAGGTGAGGGTGCCGGGGGATAAGGTTCATGAGTTCAGTTTTGAATTAAAGTGAATCTGAAGTGCCTTTGAGACACCCAAGCTGGTTATCAACTCTAAGGGTACAGGCTAAGAATGCAGACTCTGAGGTCGGACTGCTGGAACTGAAACCCCAGTCTGCCACTAGCTATGTGACACTGGACAGTCACTTAACCTCTCTGACCCTCGGTTTCTTACCCTGTTAAGTGAAGATACTAATAGGTCCAAACTCCGTGGGACGGTTGTGAGGATCATATGGCAAGACATATGTAAAGCTTTCAACATAAGCATTTAATTATTATTGTCCCTTCTGCAAACACTTTGATGCAATAATTAAAGTGTTACCATAATGAATAGATGCTAGATAGGATACTGTTGACAATATTACTAAACTGTAAAGTGCCATCAAAATGCTTCTACCATAGTTAATTCCAGTGGTTTTGGTCCCATGTTTGAGGCCTGATGTTTTGAGCACTTCTACCTCAGACAGTTGGAAATCAGCTCTGTAATTTAAAATGAATCATCCTGTGCCTAACAACTGTCCCACCAAATGTATCAGTAAGCTATTGATACCCTAAAATGGAATAAAACCTTACTTTATTCTGCAGGGTCTATTGTTTTCATTTTGTAACTGCCCCACTTTATTTCACATTTAATAGCTTCTCAATAACTCAATTATCATGCATCCTCATCACATAACCTAGCCAGGAAAAGTTTGCTAGGTTATTAAGGTTATTAAATTCCTGTTTCAGACTTTTCCTGTCTTTTGACAAAATATCATAAAATTCTTGGTGAATCTTCAACAAGTTCATATTACAGCATCAACCCTGCCCTAGAGAGCTCACAAAACTGAAAGATGAACAAAGTGACTCAGCTGGGACTTAAAATATATATATATATATATGAATACATTTTACTCATACAAAATTGAAGTGATACACCCCAAGTGAAAGTCCTCCTTCCCTGGACCCATTCCATTCTCCTCCCCAGAGGTAGCCATAGTTATCTGCTGATATGTAACCTTCCACAAAATATATTTACATACAGAAATAGAGTTGTGACTATAGTTTTGCTTATTGTTGCTATTTTACATAAATGGGACCACAGAGTATTTTCTGTTGGCGCTGTTCTACGTAAATAGGTTCATACATATTTCCTTTATTTACTTAATTTGGCCTTAAAGATCTTTCTATATCAAGACATTCCTTTTAATTCATAATATTATCTGAAATGAATTTCCATTATTTAGTTTCCTTTTCATTAGCATTTTCCTAAAATACTGCAATGCTGCAATCAACATTCTTGAAGATTTCTTTTCTGTACAATAAATATCTCTCTGACAGGTATCAAGAAGTGGAATTTCTAGGTCCAACAGAATGTGTATTCTTAAATTTTAACAGATAACTCTCAAAAATACAGATACTGTCCAGCCAAATCACCAGTACCTATTTATTCACAGTAGCACATCTTAATAGAGCTCCAATTATGTGTATTACCTGCACAAGGACACTTCCTTGCCCACATATTTTAATATTCATATTATCACTAATTCTCAAAAAATATATAAAATCAATCTGAAATTAAGATCACTTCTAATATATTTTAAAACTACCTCTACATTGTACTAAGACACAACTGTACCACCAAATTAGTCTTACATTATACACGTTAACTTATTTATAAAGAAATAAAGAAGTTAGGACACTGGAACTCAGCTCCTTCAGGCCATTTAGAACTTTCTGTGGCAATTCTGTGTACCACTTTGTATGGAACCACCAGACTTTGTTAGACAAGATGCATGAGATACACTAGCATAGGATCTATTACACTGGAATACACAAAATTCATAACTTTACACAAAGATACATACACTCTTTTCGAGTACAAGGTTTTTGACCTAAAATTAGAGGAATTTTAATATATTCTGTTTTACATGGTACCCATCAAACAGAGAAAAAAAAAGTTATGTTAAGTCTAATTACATTCACTGCATTTTCAAGTATATTACTGGTAAGAGAGAACTTCCGTTTGACTTGGTGTCAATGAGAACTGAATCTTACAATTTACTCTGTCACCACCCTCTCCCACATCCCAGTAGAGAATTATTTTGACCCAAAATAAATAAATAAATAAGGCATGGCTCATTTGTGAGAATACCACTTCCGCTCAGTTGAAAATTTACCTTCGCATATTATCCTTTTTTCAATTAAAGCTATTGTCTCAGTCTCTTATCATATACAAATAAGTTTGGTGTGTTATTACTAACCCAATACTAGGTTTTATTCTAATATCCCCTTATACCACCTGTTTTTTATTTTCCACTACTTACTTTGTAGAATGGCTTCTAGTCTTCTTACTTCTCTTAAATCCTAACTTATTTATATTTTAATGATCACAGCAGAAAAATTATATATTGAAATAAGTTATTTTGCCATAAATTACCTTCCTTTTGTTTTATTAAAGATTTTTTTAATTATGTGTGTGAGCTGCTTACATTATCTATACATTTCATCTCAGGTCACTAAGGGGACCTCATTAAACATGTCATTGTGAATCACTGGTCTACCACCCAACACTGAATATTATAAATCTCTGACAATATATGGGAAAATAACATCATTATGTATCAAGTTTCACCTAATCTTATGAACCAAAGTTGAGTTAACTAAGTTTAATAATCATTTGTCATTTGTTTTCTGAATTAACTGTTCTCATTGTTTGCCTATCTTATCAGAGTTGTCTTTTGCATTTCAATTAATAAATTTTTAGATTACAGACATTAATTCATTATTTATAAAACAAACCTTTTCCCTATCATTCACTTTTAAAGTTCAACTTGTTTATGGTAATTTTTGGCACCATAGTTTTAACTTTTTATATAGTATATTATTGCCTTTGCAACTTTCGGGCTTAGTATCTTCCTTAAAAAGGGTTTACAATGAAAACACACATCCACACAAATGCACCAAAATGATCACAGCAGCATTATCCAAAATATTCAAAACGTGGATACAACCCAAATATCCCTCAGCTGATGAATGGATAAACAAAATGTAGTATATCCACGCAGTGTATATTTGGCCTAAAAAAAACAACGAAGTATCAATACATGTACAACACGGATGAACCCTGAAAACACGCTGAGTGAAAGAAGCCAGTCACAAGGGAGCACATACCTTATAATTCCATTTATATGAAATGCTGAGAGGAGACAAATCAGAAGGGACAAAGAAGGTCAACTGGTGGTTGCCTAGGACTAGTAGAGATGGAGGGATTGAGCAGTGACAGCTAAAAAGTGTGAAGTTTCTTTTTGGGGCAATGAAAATGTTCAATAATTGATTGTGGTGATAGATGCACAACTCTGTAAAAATACTAAAAGCCATTAAACTACATTTTAATAGGAGAATTTTAAGGTATATGAATTATATGTCAATAAAGCTATTTTTTTAAATTTTTTAAAAAACATGGCAACATTCTCTTAGACCTAGAAATAGAGCGAAATTACCAGAGAACCATGGAATGAGGATGAGGGCAAAAGAGAAGGTACACATTTGTGGTGGAGTGTGAAAGGGAGCCAAACCCTTATCCTCCATTGCAAAAAGTCAATAGATAGGTAATACCTAAATTTGAAAATTCCAGTAGAAACACATGTATGTTATTTCAAATGAAATAACATATGAAATAACATATACCCCAAAGAATCAGCCAAAGGGTTTTAAATAACTGCTTCTGGAGTATAGGAAATGGGGTGGAGGAAGGCACTGCTAGTTCTCAAAACAAACCATGTTAAATATTGCTCACAATACTAACTGTATAGATAATTAAGAAAAAGTAAAACTAAACCAATTAAAACAAAATAAAGGATCTCTCTACCCTAATGTTTTGAAACAATTCTCTAATACTTTCTCCTAACATTGATTACTTTCATTTCTGCTGTTCTCAACTCCGCAGGTATCTTATCTTCTCTGAAATGCATAAACATTTTTGGCTAGCACCATTTATAAAATAGTACCCTATTTTCTTTCTGATTTCAAAAATCAAACAACTGTATACTAAATAACTATAAAAATCACTCTCTGGACTCTGTTTTACTCTCAATTTCCTGGGCCACTCCTATTCTAATGTTCTTCCTACTTTAATTATTATAACAATATTGTATGTTTTGTTATCTAATGTACAGTAAGCACCACGTCTACCAGCTATTATTTTTCAAAATGTCTTAAATATTCTTAAACACAACTCTTTTCAATGAAATTTAAAATACACTGTTAGGATATTTGTTGTTTAATATTTAGGAAACTGACATATTTAAAGTATTAACTCTTTCCCTTTATAACATGGTACAATGCTGCAAATTTTCAGGTCTTGGTTTTTTCCTCAATAAAGACTTAAGAGACTTCATCTTGCACATCTTCAAAGGCTATCTGTTGCCCCTTGTGAATGCTTTTATTTCTATATCATTTATATTTTCTAATCACATATTGAGAGTACGTGGTAAGTTTAGTGTTATTTTATATGAACTTTTTCTGGCAAATTTATTAAATATTAATAGACTTAATAAGTGGTTCTCTTCAATTTTCTAAGACAACAATCAATCATTATCTGGAAATATTGGCAGTTACATGTTCTGCTCCAATGTTAATTTCTCATTTCCTTCTCTTGCTGTTTTACTTTAGCTAGGACTTCAAGTCCAACATAATATTAGCAAAAATAATAAGTTCCCTTATTTTATCAATGCCTTTAATGAAAATGTTTCTAAGTATTTCACCATTTAGTATAATGTTTGCTATGCATTTCTAATAGCTTTTTTCCAAGTTGGGGAAATTTATTTCTACACTCAAACTTGCATTTTAAAAAGATCACTCAGGCCACAGTGCAGAAAACAGATTAGAATAAAGAATATACTAGAATATACTAGACCAATTTCCCTTATGAATACAAATGTAAAAATCCTCAACAAAATACTAGCAAGCCAAATCTAGCAGCCATGACCAAGAGGGACTTATCCCAGGAATGCAAGGGTGGTTCAGCACAAAAATCAATCAAAGTTACACACCACACGAACAGAATAAAAGAAAACATTTGAAAGCTACATGATCATCTCAACTGATGCAGAAGAAACAGTGGACAAAATCCAACATGCTTTAAATGATTTTTTTTTAATGATAATTTAAAAACCTCAACAAACTAGTAACAGAAGGAAACTTCCTCAACCTAATAAAGGGCATTTATAGAAAACCCACAACTAACATCATACTTAATGTTAAAAGACTGAAAGTCTTCTCCTTAGGATAAATAACTAGATAATGATGTCTGTTTTCACCACTTCTATTCAGTGTTGTACTGGAAATTCTAGCCAGGGTAATTAGGCATAAAAAAAGAAATAAAAGGCATCCAGATAGGAAAAAAAAAGAAGTAAAACAATTTCCATTCACAAATAACATGATCTTATACACAGAAAATCCCAATGAATCCACCAAAAACTATTAGAGCTAATAAATGAACTCAATAAAGTTGCATGATACAACATCAATATATAAAAATCAGTTAAATTTCTATACACTATGAATAAACACTCCAAAAATGAGATTAGGAAAACAATTCAATTTGTAATAACATCAAAAAAATACAATACTTAGGAATAAACTGAAGAAAGTTCAAGACTGTACACTGAAAACTATAAAACACCACTGAAAGAAATTTAAAAAGACCTAAGTAAATAAAAATTTATGATCAATTGGTTTTTGACAAGAATACCAAGACCATTCAATGGTGCAAGACTTTTCAACATATAGTGGTGGGACAACTAGATACTCACCCACAAAGGAATGGAGTTGGACCCTTTCCTCACACAACATACAAAAATTATCTCAAAATGGATCTAAGAGCTAAAACTGTAACACTCTTAGAAGGAAGCAAAGGTATAAATCTTCATGATCCTGGATTAGGCAACAGTGTCCTAAATATGACAACAAAAGCACAAGCAACAAAAGAAAAAACAGATAAACCAAGGAAGTAAAAAAAACAGATAAACTAAGGAAGTAAAAAAAACAAGCCACAGAAAATATCTGCAAATCATACATCTGATATGGGGTTTATATTTAGATTATATACAGAATTCTTACTATTTACAACAAAAAGACAACCCAACTGAAAAACAGGCGAAGGAGTTGAATAGATATTTCTCCAAAGAAGATATATAAATGAAATGAGGCTCAACATAATATGTTATTAGAGAAATGCAAATCAAACCACAATGAGGTATCACTTCATATCCAATAAGATGGCTGTAATTTAAAAGAGGAAACAAATAAGCATTGACAACGATGTGGAGACTTAGGAACTCTCAACCATACTCTCATATTCTCATACAGTTTGGTGGTTCCTCCAAACACTAAACATAAAATTACCACATGACCCAATGATTCTACTCCTAGATACCCATCCAAAAGAATGAAAACCTATGTTCAAACAAATAATCGTACACAAGTATTTAGCAGCATTACTCATAATATCTAAAAAGTAAAAATACAACATGTCCTATATCCAGTCAATGGAATATTATTCAGCCATAAAAAGGAATGAAGTGCTGATGCATGCTATAACACAGACGAACTCTGAAAACATTAGGCTGAAAGAACCCAGACACAAAAAGCCACATATCGTATGATTCTACTTCTGTGAAATACCTAGTATAGGCAAACCTGTAAAGACAGAAAGGAAATTAGTGGTTTCTGGAAACTGGGGGGAGGGGGAATATGGAGAAACTGACTAAAGAGCATGGGCTTGTTTTGAAAGTAATAAAAGTGTTCTGGAATTAAGACAGTGATGATGGCTGTACAACATGGTGAATAACCCAAAAACTACTGAATGTACACTTTGAAAAATTAAAATGGTAAACTTTGTATTATGTGAATTTCACCTACAGTTACAAAAAAGAAAAAAAAAAGTATACTGGAGGATACCAAACAAGAGGCTACTGCAGAGATCCAGATGAGAGATGACAGCACACAGGCTTCAGGCTGTGGAGTGGAGATGGAAAGCAGACTGCTTCTAGAGATATACTGAAAGCAGTACCAACGTAACTATTACCAATAATATTCTAAACCCTGTTTATATTCAATCTATAGATACAGCAATGGACAACTGTAAGAGAACAAAATGTAACTATCATAAACTTTGATGATATAAAGTTACAAATGACAGAAATTGTATGGTTAGAAGATGAAGGATATAGAACAGCAAACATTTTCTGAACTTACACCAAAAAAGTCCAGATACTGTCTATAAAAATAATTATAAAGGTAACACAAACCAGAAAGTGAATAAAATTATGATTCACAGCAAAGACTCAAAATATAAGTTTAAGGTCTTTACTTTTGATGAAACAGTTTGAAAGTGAAGAGATGACATCCTTCCATAGTGTTTTTGTTTGTTTGTTTGTTTATTTTACCATGAGCATATATTGTTACTTTAGAATTTTGTAGACCTCAATAATTTAACTATTTTTACTAACAAGTCACTTGTAATACACAAAGAACTGAAAAGCACTGACAGAATACTTTTGATAAACCATATATAATTCAGTCTCCTTAAAATACTACAGAAGTAATAAGAAGCTACAATAAAAACATAATGAACCCAGAACTCCTTCACATGAACAAAAGGAGATATGCAATTTTTATAATACCCAAATTTTAGAAACAATGTGGAAAATCATTAACAGATGATGACTGTAAACCTAGAAAACCCAAAACAATCAAATGAAAAACTACTGCAACAAAAGAGCATTATTTAAAAGACATGAAATTAAATATCCAGATAAAATAGCCTTCATATAGAAGGAAGGAAGGAGAGAGAGGGAGGGAGGGAGGAGGCGGGGGGAGGGAGGAAGAAAGGCAAACACACAGAAGATATACTGAAAGAAATCATCTCATTTTTATGAACAACCAGACAGGAGGCAGGATGACCTGGGGTACACTTAACATAAATGTGCAAACCCTACTGGTGGGCACTTCTAAAACTCCCCTTAAAAAAAAACAAAATAGAATTGCAAAAATGGAAACACATTCTGTGTTTTTAGGTAGAAAAGAAAGCAGTATCATAAATATTTCCCTAATTTTAAATCCAACACAATGTCAATAAAAATACCAACAAGCCTTTTTCTGAAACTATACATGGATATTCCAAAACTCATGTGGAAAAATAACCAGGCAGGAAGAGCCAAGAAAAAAAAAGAAAGAAACAGCAAAGGTGAAGGAGGGAATACCTAGCCCTACCATACACTGAAACACAACACAGCTTTAATCATAAAATAATGTAGAAGTGCAACATCTACAGAGACCATAAAACAGAACAGAAAGACCAAATTTAGCTTGTGATAAAAATGGCCCTTCAAATCAGTGGGGTAAAGATGAATAAGTGGTGTTGGGACAACTGGATACCCATTTGGAAAAAGATAAAGGGTCTGTATCTCACACTGCCATGATAATTCCTTTATTTTTACATTGGTGGTTTCAAAAGTGGTTATTTTCTATCATTCCTACCATTCTTCTATAAAAACATCTTCTTCCCTACCCCACCATCTTGAATAATCACCATGGCTTCACGGATTCTTTACTCAAGGTGCTATAATCCATTATCACTGTATTTTTTAATGTTCAAAGCCCTTGTAAGCTTATATCCTGACATGTTCCTTTTAGTATTTAACATGTTTCTATGTCCTTCTGACATGTTCCTTTTAGTATTTGAACATTTCCTTGCTTTTTGACTCACAAAGATATTCCAGGCTCACCTTTCACTTTCCCTGCTCCAGACCTGAAATCAGACATTTCTCCAAAGAGCTCTGGCTTCTTTCAGTGGGGGAACGGTCTTTAGAAACCAAAATCTGGACATTAGATATGTTCACTGCTACTGTGGTATCATTCCTTTTAGACTGTTTCAATGGTCAGAATAGGAAATAAATATAAACATGTTTGTATACAATATACTTATGGTTTTTGTAAGTTTGTCCTGATAACTCTAATTCAAATCCAAGGTAACAGGTTTCTTCCTCACCTTCCCATATTTCTTCCCATATTTCTTCCTCACCTTCCCATATTTCTTCCCCCATCCCATATTTGTACTTTCTCTCTCCTACCACAGTGAAAAGTCTGTTTCCCAAGAACAACATTTTTTTCATTTACTCTATCCTATAATAAAAAGAAAACATATTCAGAATTATTAAGACCAACTACTGCTAACAACAGACTACTAAGTAAATTTCAAGATTCTTTTTGACTCAAAACTAATTGATGTCAATGATAACAACTTATTCAAAACAATAATGCCAACCATGTATGGGGTGACTGTAACTTACAGAAAAGGGTAATAAATGACAGTAATGTTATAAGGAATGGGAGGAAAGAAATAGGAATATGCATTTATACCATTACCACCATGAAACAGTATAGTGTTATTAAAAAGCAGGCGTGGATTAGTTGTAAATATATATTGCAAACAACAGGGTAACTGATAACAGTTACAAATACATAATAATCCAACTATTTAAATAATCACTTTAAGTATGAATGGTCTAAAATACATTAAAAGACAGATACTGTCAGAGTGGATTAAAAACAAGACCCAGGGCTTCCCTAGTGGCGCAGTGCTTGAGAGTCTGCCTGCCGATGCAGGGGACGCGGGTTCGTGCCCTGGTCCCCCCGGTCCGGGAGGATCCCACAGGCCGCGTAGCGGCTAGGCCCATGAGCCATGGCCGCTGATCCTGTGCGTCCAGAGCCTTTGCTCCGCAACAGCAGAGGCCACAACAGTGAGAGGCCCGCGTACCACAAAAAAAAAAAAAAAAAAAACAAGACCCAACTATATGTTGTGTACAAAAAATCCACTTTAAACATAAAGACACAGACTGATTAAAAATGAAGAGATGAAGAAAGATAAACCATGCTAACACTAATAAAACCTGGAGTAGCTACATTAATTTCAGAGACAACAGATCTCAGAACAAAGAACAGTCTCAGGGAGAAAAAGGGGCATTACATAATGCTGGAGGGGTCATTTCTGCAACATAATAACCCATGCATATCCACCTAACAATAGAGCATCAAATTGCATGATTTAAAAACTGATAGAATTACAAGGAGAAATAAACAAATCCCCTAGCATAGTTGCAAATTTCAACTCACCTCTATCACTTATAGATCCATCAGACAGAAAATCAATTAAGGGTATAGCTGAACTGAACACAAACCAAAAAATCAACTAAATCTAACTGAATACTAGATCTACTTGAATATAGAACACTGCATCCAACAATAGCAGACTACTCATTCTTCTCAAGGTCATACTGATATTCACCATGACAGACCACATTCTGGGCCAAAAACACACCTTAACAAATTTAAAATAGAAATCAGGGCTTCCCTGGTGGCGCAGTGGTTAAGAATCCGCCTGCCAACGCAGAGGACAAGGGTTCAAGCCCTGGGTTGGGAAGTTCCCACATGCCGCGGAGCAACGAAGCCCGTGCGCCACAACTACTGAGCCTGTGCTCTAGAGCCCGCAAGCCACAACTACGGACACCCGTGTGCCTAGAGCCTGTGCTCCGCAACAAGAGAAGCCAACGCAATGAGAAGCCCACGCATCGCAATGAAGAGTAGCCCTTGCTCTCCGCAACCAGAGAAAGCACGCACGCAGCAAGGAAGACCCAACACAGCCAAAAGTAAATAAAATAAATAAATTAAAAAAAAAAAAAAAGAAATCATACTGAAGTATCCTCCTAGATGACAATGGAAATAAACCTAGAAATCAATAACAGAAAAACAGCTGGAAAACCTCAAAATACTTAGAGATTAAATAAGGTACTTAAGTAAAATATAAGTAAATGAAGAAATCTCAAGAGAAATTTAAAATACTTCTAACTATATGAAATTGAAAATACAACTTATCAAAATACATGTGATGCAGCAAAAGCAATGCTTGGGGAAAACTTACAGCGCTGAATGCACATATTAAGAAACGTCTACAATTGGTAATCTAAGCTTCCACCTTAAGAAACTAGAAAACAAACAACAAATTAAATTAAAATAAGTGGGAAGAAAAGTAAAAATCAGCAGAAATCTATGAAATTGAAAGTAGAAAATCAGTAAAGAAAAATCAATCAAATCAAAAGTTAGTTCTTTATTAAAAATATCAGTAAATTGATAAGCCTCTAGCCAGGCTAGCCGTGGAAAAAAAAGAGAGAAAACAAATTACTAATATCAGAAATGAAAGAGAGTATCAATTACTAACATCAGAAATTCATCACTACTGAATCCCACTGATACCACAAGCATAATAAAGAAATATTATGAACAACTATATGCCAACAAATTTGCTAACTTACATGAAATAAACCAATTCCTTGAAAGGCACAAGCTAACAGGACAAGAAATAGATAAGCTGAATAGGCTAAATCTATTGATATTAAAGAAACTGAATCAGTAATTAATAAGCTTCTAAATCAGAAAGCATCAGATGCAGATGGTTTCACCAGTGAATTCTATTAAAACATTCAAAGAAAAAAATGATGCAATTTCTCTACAATCTCTTCCAGAAAACAGAAGCAGACGGGGCACTTCCTAGCTCATTTTATGAAGTCAGCATTACCCGTATACCAAAACCAGACAAAGACATCACAGGAACGGAAAACTAAAGGTCACTATTTCTCATAAACATAAATGCAAAAATCCTCAACAAAATGTTAGCAAATTAAATCCAGCAATGTATAAAAATAATTACACCCCAAAATCAAGTGGGATTTATTTCAGGTGTGAAAGACTGGTTCAATATTTGAAAATCAATTAATGTAATACATCATATCAATAGGCTCAACACGAAAAGGCATACAATCATCTCAATAGATGCAGAAAAAGAATCTGACAAAATTCAACCAGATAAAAACACTTGAACTATGAATAAACAGAGGCTTCTTCAACCTGATAAAGGACATCTACCAAAAAACCCATAGCTAACATCATACTTAATGGTGAAAGACTGAATGCCTTCCCCTCAGATCAGGAAAAAGACTAGGATGTCTGTTGATACTTTTAGTCTACACTGTAACAGAGGGTCCAAAGGGGGAGATTACAGAAGAGAAAGAAATAAAAGGCATCCAGATTGGAAAAGAATAAGTAAAATTTCTTATTCTAGAGCACACGGCCAATAAGCACATGAAAAGATACTCAACATCCTTAAATATTAGGGAAGTCCAAATCAAAGCCACAATGAGATATCACTTCCCAACACACCCGATGGCTATAATCAAAAACCAAACAATTACTGTTCATGATGTGAAGAAATTAGAGCCCTTACACTTTGCTGGTGGGACTGTAAAATGCTGCAGCCACTTTGGAAAACTTTGGCAGTTCCTCAAAATGTTAATCATAGAAGTACAATTACCATATGATCCAGCAATTGCACTCCTAAGTGGAAATAAAAAAGGATGCCCATAAAAATTTATACATGAATGTTCTAAGCAGCATTGTTCACAAGATCCAGAAAGTGGAAATGATCCAAATGTACATCAATAATGAACAGACAAAAAAATCCAAACAATGGAATACTACTCAGTCATAAAAACAAATGAAGTACTGATACATGCCACAACATAACAGAATCTTAAAAACCAAATGCTAAGTGAAAGAAGCCATAAATAACCACATATGATTTCTTTATGTGAAATGTCCAAAGTAGAAAAATCTATTGAGACAGAAAGTAGATGATAAATGGGTCTTAGTCTGGGGGGAGAGGGAGTATTGAGAATGGGGAGACACTGCCAAAAAGAACAGGGTTTCTTTCTAGATTGATAAAAATGTTCTAAAATTGGATTGTGGTGATGGTTGCACAACTCTGTAAATATGCTAAAAATAATTGTACATTTTTAATTTTATATGTGAATTAATCTCAATAAAATTTTAAAATATATACATCTAAATATATAGCTTTATTGAGATAGAATTCACATGCCATAAAATATATGGAATTAAAGAATGTATTCTTTAAAACATGAGAAAAATGTGAAAGGAATCAACCTGGTTTTTTTAAAAAAAAAAGGATGTAGTAGGAAGATGAGCTAGCTGACCTCTTCAACAGGCCACCTGAGACATGATACAGGCTTGGACAAGAGCAGTGTTGGTAAAGAACATGGATAAAAATGGAAAGACTACAAAGGCACTTGGGAAGACCTGATGATAAGCCAGATGTGAATGATGAGGTAGGAGTGGGCATTAAGAATAACTTGAATTATTCATTTGCTTGTTTGCTCTACTTCTACCAGAAGTTGGTATAAGGTTCACAAAAATGGTCTTTAAAATGGGTCACAATTATGAGTAGAAGCCTGCAAGACTGGGAGAAGGTTGGTATGGAGAAGGGAGAGGTCATTCCAGAAGATGTGTGCAAAAGCACAGACACATAAGAGCAAGAAAAGGTAAAGCTTAGGTGCAGCAGAAGGGAGATGGATGGTCTGTAAAGGCCTGCAGCTGTGAGGGCTTGTAGGCATTAGAGACCACTAGAGGTTTTTAACTGAACAGAGATGTGATTCTTGCTTGGCCTTGAAAAAATAACCCCAGCACCAGTGCAAAGAACAAACTGGGAAGGAGAATGACTGGAGACCAGTTGACCTATAAAGGCAGCCACTGCAGGAAACCAGGAGAGACCTCTGTAAACCATGACCAGGACTGCTGCTCTAAAACCCTGAGGAGGCTGGACAACAATGCAAGAAATAACGACTAAAGAAAGTTGGTTGTCTAACTGTGCTTCCACAACAAATTACAAATATGGAACCCAAGCAACCTATGAGTACGGATGTATTCTGCATTTACCCACCTCCACCAGCCTAAAGAGGCCTACAGGGCAGAGAGCAGTCTGGGGCTCCTCTGACCCAGTGGAGTTGTCATATTCCCTGCAGGCTGCTAAGAGCACCAAATTTTGGACTCGCCCCTGATAAGCAAAGGCACCAGGGAGATTCCTTCACCTGCACCAGCCTTGAACTCATGTTTTTCTTTGCACTGCTTATTGCTGGTTTGACAGTAAAGCAAAGCAAAGTAAAGCATATATAATGTTAAACAAAACTGAGTTGTCACCTTTCCAATCCTGAAAGGAAGCAGGTCAATTTTCTTTAGAACCCGTATTCCCCAATAGCTGATTTTTACATTTCAAGTGACAAAACATTCTGAATTTATCAAATTGACTTATATTCTGATTTCTTCTCCTTGACCCATTTGAAACCTAACTGAAGGACTTTCCATACATTTTATAAAAAGTTACGTTCAATATGCATTCATTTAGGTCAAAAAAATACAGAATATGGTGCACATTACTAGCTGTACCTGCAATGCATTTGAATCTAATGTACTGCTGGTTCACCTAATGTAACTGAAATGCTGGCAAGACTAAGCTTACCCAAAAGATGGTAGCGTTCATGGCTCTAATCACTCCAGTGCCAATCTACTTTCCAGCTGAATTTCTCAAAATTCTGCCTGTCATGCCACTACAACCACACTTGCCTTATGCCATTTCCCCAAAACACCACACATGTTCCCATGCCATGCCTTTCACCATGCTCTTGTCTGTATGAAATAATAAACAAATAAAAGAAATAACTCATCATACTACAGAAGACCCCCTATGAGCTAGATCGATACTCAGTGAGCAATTTATATTACCCTCTCGTCTAATCTCCACAGTAGGCATACAAAGTTGGTATTATTTTTCCTATTTTTTGCACGGAAGAAAATTGAAGCACAGAGAAGTTTGCCTAGGAACCCTCACTAATGTCACATCCCATTGCAAAGAATGCCTTGGATCCCTTTTCATCTGGCAAAACCCTAACTTAACCCTCAGAATCCCCTTCTGGAGTCTTCCAATCTCCCCAGATATAGCTATCATATGAACCTTGGGGGTACTACAGCCCTTTGCTGTCGCCAAGCCTTTAAAGTTAGCATAACCTTTTAATCACCACTATCTTCCTCGCTATACTGGGTGCTGCTTAAAGATAGCAATCATGACTTAACTCGTTTCGCACTTCTGCTTAACCGATTATAGGTGCTCAATAACTGCGTGTCAAAATTCAATGACTACTCTTCTGGCAAACTGCTATTTCCACCTTTCTTGATCCATTTAACTTCTCCCAACAAGGCAAGTGAAAGGAATTGAGCTTTAACAGCAATCCCACCGACTGGCACACATCCTCTATCACAACCCTTCCTCCCACTGTATTGTACTGCTAATGCATCTATCTCCATCCACCCAAGGAGGTAGCTCAAGGGCAAGATCAACATCATCCACAACTGTGTCCCCCAGAGCTCAGCAAGGGAATTGGAAGACCAAGAAAATGCTCAAAACTGTCTAACTGAACTGAAATAGTCCACAAAACTAACCTTCTAAGATAAAATGGGCAAGGGGAAAAATTGTTCCAGATGCACCGCTTTAAATTGAAGAAGACTCAGAATAATAAGGTGCATTGTCAAGGCAGCTTCCAAAACTCTCCGCCTGATAGCTGAGTTGACAGAAAGGAATCACAGAGCAAGAACAAAATCTGGAAGCAAATATCACACACCCGGTTTATTGACCTTGGCTCGTCTAGAGATGAGGACGTAAGCCGCATTTCTGTCTTCGGCGCCGAGTAGGGCCACTTTTACAGGTAAGCTGCTCCGAAGGACACCTTTAGGCAAGGAGAGCACTATACAGCTGCAACGCTTGGGAGGGGGAGGGGAAGGCCCCCCAAGCCTCTCGGCGGACACTGACGTCAGCCCGGACACTCGACCTTGCAACCCCTTCCTAGGACCGGCGGCCGCCCGCGTCGCGCCCCTCACCTCGGTTCTCCTCCTCCAGATACCGCACCCGCAGTTCGTCCTCCGTCTTCACCTCAGAGCTGTAGCCCCTCCGCCAGGCCGCCCCCCCGGCCGCGGGTGTCCTGCCCCGAGCCCAGGTCGCCGGGTCGACCCGCGGGACCGTCCAGGAGCCGGACAGCCTCCACCCAGGGCCAAGCCGCGCACAGCAAGCGGCCACCAAGCGAGCGCGGCCGGCCTGCAAGATACCCAAGGCCCCGGGTGCCGTTGCCGCCGCCGCCATGTTGACTGTTTACGGCGTGAGCCTGCGGCTGCTGCCCCGCCCCCGCCGCGCGCAGGCCAGCCCCCCGCACGCCGCAGGGCATGCCCAGGCCCCGCCCCCAGCTCGCCCCGCCCGGCCACGCCCCTAAAGCCTCCCTCTCGCGCCAGGCTCCGCCCCCGAACCCTCGCCCCGCCCAACACCGATGACAGAGCGTTCCAGGTTCCACTTTCTCAGGCCTCCCTTGCCTGACAGGAGGTGTAATGGCTTGTACAGCAAAGGAAGGGAGAAAGTAATTCTCCAAGGCTGTGGAATATTTTAGGGGGAACATATTCTATAAGAACTCCCCGGAGAGGGTCGCCTCCCTACACTCCCTGGGCCATGCCCTGGGGTCATGAGTTAGCGGCAAAGGTGAACTAAAATGTTTGGTCTCAGGTTTGGCTGACAGGGTAGCAGCTCTGCGTGGGACTCCGGTTTACTCATATATATAAGGGCCAAGGGTTATCGGTTAAACATGCCTATAAACATACATGAGGCTTACCATACAGAGTACAGGAAAGTAGTGAGAACAGCCAATAAAAACAAGGGTCCTCAGCCCACCAACTCAAGCAGGTGGCACGGCCCGTCCCGGAGTCTAATCCTAATCAGGAACCAGCATCTTAACAAAGAGGCTCAGCCAAACCTTATGCTGAGGTGGGATTTAGAGCACAGAGGCCCTTCCCTCAACCAGAAACGCAGAATATCAACTCAGAGTGTAGGTGGCCATCAAAGCACACTGTATACAATTTTCTCCTACCTAGCTTTTATCAAATCTCAACGGAGAAAAGGCGTGTTTGGGAATATTGTTTGAAAAGCATGCTGCTATGAGAATATTCCCACTGCCACACAAATTTCTGCTGTTATGCACTGATTACATTTTTGAGTATTAAGCAAAACTTCCTCCAATGTTAGACCCTCAGCTTTATCCAAAATGAAAAGAAAAAGGCAATTGGGTTCCATTTCTGTGTCTCCTGTGAGAACGTTGTTGAGGGCATCTTTTATTCTATCTTCTGTAAAGTGCCACTTGTGAAATCTCTTGAAGTTGAAGACAAGGAAAAACTTTGCTTCCTCTTGTATCTTTCCCCTTTTCTTATAATCATGTTCACTTTTTCTCCTAAGAAACTCAGAATTCTATTTACAGTTCAACTACTGCAATAATTGCAATATTTATTTACTGTTTAAATATTTAAATATTAATTTAATATTTTATTATTTAATCAATAGCTATTTAATTAAATATTTAATTATTGTTCCCTTGTATTAGTTGCTAATTGTTTTGATATCTTTATGTTGGCTCATCAATAGATTGTAAATTCAAATAAAGGAGTTACAGAACACTTGACACAGTACTGTTTGAAATAATATAACCTCAGAAAATACTTGTGATTGATTAGGACAACTGCAGAAGGCTAATCATAGATTTTTTATGTTATATTAGAAATCGGAGTAAGAAGGATGGCCAATGGTTTTGACGAGCACAGAGCCAGTTGAGAAAACACCACTTAGGGACACTTGTTTCTTCCCTAAGAGTTGTGACTCTGGTCTTTATTGAAAGGAGTCATGTGGATATGCCCATCTGTGAAGAAAATTGATTCTTGAAAGTTAGTGCAAATAACAAATATCACCATGACTGTGACAACCTGTCAGGGGTGACAACTAATAGAGAATTGCCAAATATCAGGTCGGACATGGCTTTGGATCGTCTCTCCGCAATTGCTTTGCTTTGAGACATCCATGAGTTATTTAAACACTCCATGCTTCCATGTCTTCATCTGCAAAATAACTAATATGATATCTATTTCACCTCAGAAATTCTTTAACTTCAATTTCTTCATCTTTAGAATGGGAAGGATTATGCCCATTTTATAGGGTTGACAGCATAAGTATGCGTGAAAATTAATAAAAGGAAACCGCAACTAAAACAGGAGTCTGGAAGGCCTATGGAGGGAACTCTCACATCCTACCATTCATTGTCAATTACCCCAAGCAGGAAGAGGACAATTACCCCAACAGGAAGCTGGTCAGTTATTTACCCCAGGAAGTAACATGCACTCCCAAACAGGAAGTACTACTACTTACTACCACAGGGGAGGAAGGAAAACTTCCTTCTTGCCCAGCAACAAGCCCAGCCAATAGAAAACACCATAGCTCAGCCAATGAGGAGCCAGTGTCACCTGACCTTTTACTTTACTGCAATGAAATTTTATTCTTTCTTTGCTAATAACTTCTTTTCCTTGTCCCACCCTCCTTACTATAAAAGCCTTCTTTGTTGTGTAACCTCTCCAAGTAGCTCTTGGTTTGCTAGATTTCATAAAGCCAATTAGATCTTCAAATTTACTCAGTTAAATTTTGTTTTTTAATACGTTATGCCCATTTTATAGGGTTGATGGCATAAGTATGTAAAGCACTTGACATCAAGAAATGGGAACAGAACAGATAATGTTAATGACCATTTATCAACTTCCTTTTTAATCCATTCCAGACTTTAGATATGTTATTTAATGTCCAGAAAACTTCAAAGTTGGTTTATTATCTCAGTTTTGCAGATGAGGACACTGAGATTAAGTTACTTACCGAACCCTAAAGCTAATAAGTCATGAAGCTGGAATTTGAACCCTGATATATCTGACCTCAGTCCTCAAGTTCTTAATCACTGTTTTGCACAACCTCTCAATAAATCTTAAGGTGTCCAATAAAATTTACTTTCCTTTGGTTCCTTCTACTTTTCAGTAAAAGATGTGATCTGGGAACAATGAGTATCAGTTGGGAGAGGAAGGTAGGGCTGGTGTTTGCAGAATTCTGTTACTACTACAATTACTACCATTGGTTTACAGGATTTGGGATCTTGCCTCCAGCTAGCTCTCAGCTAACAGTCTTTTTATTCTGCCACATCCTGACATTTTTCTAATGCTTACTTCTATGTAATATTAAACGTGTGCAATACAGGATGACCAACACTGAGCTCCTGGAATACAGCCAACCCCCAGTGGCAGGAGCCATTCCTCCTAGAATACAGCCCTGTGCACAGAACACATAGGAGGGCATAGGTGTCACCAGTAAAATGAAACACTTACCAACATGTGACCAACCACAAGTGGAGAGACAAAAATAGCTTAGCAAACACTATGTGAGGAACAAAGCAAAACTTTTGGGCATTTTCAGAATGAGGGTATATTTTAAAACTGTCTTACCTGAAACAATCAATGGGAAAGTGGTATATCAGAATAAAGGCTGGACCACCCATGAATAAAATGGCTTAAATAAGAGAGAATGTTAACCGTCCAGACATGGTAAGATGGCTCTGCCATCTTCGACATGGGACTTCACTTCTGGCTCTGGGTCTAGAGTAGCTGCTCCCTGCCACCAGCAAGACAGAAAATATGAAGGGAGCACCCAATTCTATCAAGGCATCTGTTCCTTCTACACACTTCCTGCAACCACACAGTCTCCACAGCAAAGGGGGCCCAAAAATATAACCTTGTGCTAGGCAGCCATATACCCAACTACAATTCTATTACTATATAAAAGGGGGATTACAGATATTCGGGAGCACAATCTGCTACAGAGTCTTTTTTCTTTTCTTTTCTTTTTTTTTTTTTTTTTGGCTGCATTGTGTCATCGTTGCTGTGTGTGGGCTTTCTCTAGTTGTGGCAAGCGAGGGCTACTCTTCATTGTGGTGCGTGGGCTTCTCATTGCAGTGGCTTCTCTTGTTGCGGAGCACAGGCTCTAGGCATGCGGACTTCAGTAGTTGTGGTGCATAGGCTCAGCAATCGTGGCTTGCAGGCTCTAGAGAGCAGGCTCAATAGTTGTGACACACAGGCTTAGTTGTTCCACAGCATGTGGGATCTTCCCGGACCAGGGATCGAACCCCGGCAGGCGGGGATCAAACCCTGCGCCACCAGGGAAGTCCCTGCTACAGAGTCTTTTCATTTTTCACTTTTAAACCAAAACTTTCATGAATCCTAAGATTCAAAGCCCTAAAGTATGATAGGTTTCACAAGAAAGCTGGAACTACAAACTGCAGACTGTCTTTCCACATAAGCTATCTAGGAGCAATTGCTAATTATATGTTTCAGAATTGAATGATAATATAAAAGACAAGTGTATGAAATTGTGTATACAATTACAGTCATGTTAAATCTATGAGGATCTACGTATACAGTGACACATGGGAACAATTGTAATCTATGTGTTCTATGATATAAAACTATGAGAAACTGTGCACATTGACAATGATCAGAAAATGATAGAAATATATACATATAATTATATTCATGGTAAGACAGTTGTCTGTGTAATTTTCTATAAAGCTTTTTAAGTATTAAATAGGCATTTTAAATACTTGTAACTTTAAGGTACAGAGAATGGACAGGGTACATTTCAAGAAGGATGCAAAGTTTTACTCATGGTTAGTCCCAAAATAAAAATTAAAACAACAGCCCCCTGAATTTCTTTGGGTCACTTTTTAATCCCCAGACTCTTGGAGGTTTTTAGTGAACCTCTCCCAAGGACATTGTCCCCAGAGAAAAAGTATGGCAGAGGACAGCCTCTTTCATTCTGCCCTGAAGAGGTCTCCTTGACCAGACACCACACTCTATCCCCCACCAAGATTATGTAGGTCACATTTATAGGTGCCAACTACAACCATGTGTGCCTGTGAGTTCCTGAGACCTATGAGACAGAGAGTGGGTGTTTCATAGACATGGAAACTGAGGGTTTAAATCACTGAGAGTTACATAGCTATATGTTACACAGCTGAGACTCAAACACCTGACTCCAGAAACTGAGTTCTTAATTATTACCTTGTATTATCTACTTTTCCCAAATAATCATCAGGGCCTTACTCTACCCATACCTACCCCTACTCCCATCTGTGAGGAATTTAGCCAATCCCTTCTGATCCTGTCATTTGGAAACTTCACCCTCTGCATTAGATCCTGTGTGATCATGATTTCCCAGATATTGCCTCTTTCTCCTGCCAACCCCATAATCAATGGCATATGCACTCATACACACAAACAGACATACACACCAGACTCTGAGGATACATGCCATTGTTGTCTAGGGATGGGAGAGATGGGGACATTGGGGGATGATAGATAAAGAATATGTGGCTTCTTTTGGGGCTGATGAATATGTTCTAAAATAGTGGTGATGGTAGCACAACTCTGAGAATATACTAAAAACCATTGAATTGTACATTTTGAATGGGTGAATTGTATGTGAATTATATCTCAGTAAAAGCCTGGGTAGATTAGGACTCCTTGAAGACATGGCTGGTTCTATATCTGAGACAGAGAAAATACAAGGAGAGTCCAGAATATCTTCTTGTGCCAACAATGAGTTGCTCAAAGATTGGTGGATCTCCATCAGTGAAAGGACACGGCTTGAAAGGAATCCCACTGGCCAAACCTGAGACAACTACAGCATCAAAGGGAATAATGCCAGTAACGATACTAACATTTCAAATTTTTTTTAAGCCAATGAAAATCTAAGTAAATGGATGGCAGATGGTGGCTGCCAGTTTCTCACTCTTGGAATGGGAGAATACAGATAAGCCAGGGGAGGTGCTAGAAAGATGTATGTGATAAGGAAATAGAGTTGGAGACATCAGTATAAACTCATATTTAGCTTAGTATAGATACAGATGGTTACATATAGAAATATTTAGAAAAGTTTATGTACATGGGTTAGTATACACACATATATTTCCTTGCTCTCTCAGCTGAGTGACTTAGAAGCAATGACATCCCAGTAGCAATGAGCACACTTAGTGCCCAGATCTTGGTTTCTAATACCATTCTTCAGTAAAAGTGGTCCCTGTTGAAATGGCTGATTCTAGGACTGGGATAGCATAGGAAATATACAAGATAAGCCTGAAGGATGTTGCCAATAGCCAAATCTGGATAGAAAGAAAGAGAGCGAGCGAGACAGAGAGAGAGAGAGAGAAAGGAAGGAAGGAAGGAAGGAAGGAAGGAAGGAAGGAGGGAGGGAAGGAAGGAAGAAAGAGGTATAGGATTATAACTCAATATCCATGAATACTCACTGATATAAATAAATAAATAAGGAGAGAAGAGACATATCACCCAAACAAAAGAATTTCAAATAATTTATGTACATACTCTGCCCTCGAGGAGGGAGAACATTACTCTCCACTACTTAAGTGTTGGCTGCATGTAGTAACTTCCTTCCAAAAAGTACAGTACGGAAAGGGGAATAGAAAGACTAACCTTGCAGTGGAGAAACCTGACAAACACCATCACAGCCAAGTGATCAAGATTAACGTCAACAGCGATAAGCCATGTTGATAGTATGCATTCTTTTATTTTTTTCTTTCTTTTTTTTTTTTTTTTTTTTTTTTTGCGGTACGCGGGCCTCTCACTGTTGTGGCCTCTCCCATCGCGGAGCGCAGGCTCAGCGTCCATGGCTCACGGGCCCAGCCGCTCCGCAGCATGTGGGATCTTCCCGGACCGGGGCACAAACGTGCGTCCCCTGTATCGGCAGGTGGACTCTCAACCACTGCGTCACCAGGGAAGCCCGATAGTACGCATTCTTGATATGATATGATGAAAATGGCATCTTCCCTCCATGGTCTTCCTCCCAAAATCCATAACCACATTCTAATCATGGTAAAAAATATCAGACAAATCCCAGTTGAGGGACATTCTAGTAAATACCTAACCAATATTTCTTAAAACTGTCAAGATCATCAAAAATAAGTCTGAGAAACTGTCACAGCCAAGAGGAACCTAAGGAGACATGACAGCTAAATGTAGTGTGGGATCCTGGCTGGATCCTGCAACAGAAAATGAACATGAGTTTAAAATTAAGGGAATCCAAATAAAGTATAGACTTCAATTAACAATAACATGTCAATGCAGGTTCATTGGTTGTAACAAATGTACCATACTAATGTAGGATGTGAATAATAGGAGAAACTGGGAGTAGAGTATATGGGAACTTTCTGTCCTATGTTCTCAATTTTTCTGTAAGTCTAGAACAGTTACAGAATTTTAAAAAAATTATTAAAACAAAATAAAAGATAGATGCCACAGTCCACCTGGACCCTAATTCAAAGCCAATGAGCCTGTGCTGCCCTGGACTGAGCTGGAAACCTGCCTTGGTCAACTGGGCATTGATGCTTCTGGAAGAACTCCATGCCTCTCAGCCAGCCTTCTCTTCTAAGCCACCCGTTTGCCTTACCCTGCCCCTCAGATCCTTTGAAGTTCCCTTCCTCTATCAAGTTCCCCCAGACAAACCCAGGGAACGTTTGAATAATGGTGCCTTCCCCACTGAGCCCTAAATCTCTGCTTGGCTATGAGCATGTCTAGGATGAGAATTGGCCATAAAATTCTAAGATTTGAAGGCCAACACCATTGCTCTTTACCTCTTTTAGTCCTTAAAGTTATAGTGTCTCTCAGCCAGGTAAAAAGGGTTCCCACTCTGTCAGAGTGTAACTGGAAAGCTGTGATTTAGCCCATCCTCTTCAGGTCTTGGGGTTCTTGTGCCTTGTTCCTTACACACTTTTTAAGTAGGTAGGAGTTTATTCTGTCCTCTACATCAGTAAAGGAGTCTAAAGAAGTTTTATAAGTCAGCTTGGGCTGACATAGCAAATACCACAAACTGGGCTCGAAGTCCGAGATCAAGGTGTCAGCAGGTTTGGTCTCTCCTGAGGCCTCACTCCTTGGCTTACAGATGATCATTTTCTAGCTATGTCCTCATACAGCCTCACCTTTGTGTGTATGCTTCCTTGGCGTCTCTGTCTCTTCTCCTAAGAACAGCAGTCCTATTGAATTAGGGCCCCACTTTTATTATGTTATTAATCTTAATTACCCCTTTAAAGGCCATATATCCAAGTAGAGTTTCATTAGAGGTTATGGCTTCAACATATGAATTTGGGGAGGCACAATAGGGTCTATAACAGAGACTCTTCTTCCTCAGTTCCCTGTAACCAGCTCTGCTGACCTACGTCCCCTTAACCCAGCTCCTCACCAGCCTCCTGATTTTAAGCTGAAGATAATTTGAGATTCAACAGATGCAGAAAGAAGCCTTCTAAGAACTTCCTTTATCTGACTAAGCAGGAGCTGCTGAGAAACGAGGCTGTCATAAATCCCCTTTTGGAGGCGGGTCTACTCCCAGGAGAGAGACCAAGATAAACATACTGTAAATCCCTTCCTTGGGAAGTTTCACAGCCATGAAGAAGAAAAAACCACTCACACCTGCTTAAACAAACATTATCAAAAATGTTCTTATCTTTGGTTTGTTCTCCTTAAAACCCATTTGTGCTTCTTAGTGAAATTTTTTTGTTCTTCTCATAGAAGTCCCCTCCCTTTCCCCTTCTAAGTTAGGTCTAAAGCCTCTAACTTTAACCATTTAGGGAGCTAGCTACTTCTTTTGTTAGTTCCCGTATGCACACACATAGAAATAAACCTTTTTTCTCCTATTGATATGTCTTTTGCCAATTTAACTTTCAGGGCCCCAGGCACTAAAGTAAGAGGATAGAGGGCAAGTTTTTCTTCTCAAACAGTGCCACCAGCTCTCCCCTCTTGTTCTCAGAGCAAGCGCAAGAGGAGGACACTGACACTCTCAGAGGAGGACTCTGGCTTGTAAACCAATTTGTCGAAGGTCAAAAAACTAGTAAGCTGCAGAGTCCTGTGCAAATCAGCACAAGGAATTTTGTCATAATGTCCTACCTCTCTCTTCAAGTTCTCTTCTTTCCCCAGGACACCTAGCTATCCTCATTAATGTCCTTGTTATATTTAGGCAGGTGGCAGTGATAGTGGAGGCGCTGATAGCTTAATACTTTCGAAGAATAGGTATTAGCTAAGCCCTGGCTATTAGGGCTTTCAACAGCTTCAGAGGAAAACAACGGATGACAGTGCAGTTCATCTATCTTTTTGATTAGTGGCTATCCAGAAACAAAAAAAAATTTTAAAAGCAACCAAACAGATACTACTTCTCAAGACTTTGTGGAGTTGCTCTTTTTGCACTGTCGTATCAGGGTCATAAGGGTTTCTTCGTGGACAGAGAGGCCGTAAGGCAAGTAATATATATTCAGTGCCTCTGAGTGTCCCAACATTTGTGAGGATAGCCACCAAGCTTTTCAGAGGCCAAGTCTCCAGTATGTTAGAAGAAGATTTTTCTACCCTCAGAAAGTGTTTTTGAATCACATTTGTTCTTGTTATTTTCATTATGCTAATGATATCTGAATACAAGCTTTCTGTAAGAAGTGATCAAAGCAAACAGAGGTTTGTAGTAATGAACTCACAACTGATATATGTGTTTTTTTTTTTAATCTGTTACTCTCTTGACTGAAACCAAGGATCAGTACACCTTATTTTATAACTTTTAAAACATTTATATTTTCTCATCTGTCATATTGGGGTAAGAAGAGCCCGCCTTTCCAGGTGACAAAGAATAAATGAGATAACTTACATAAAAGACCTGCATCATCGGCATTCAAAGTGCCTTTTCACTTCCCCCACAAAGATGCTGGTTACATGGTCAATATGTAAATAGGGGCGGGGGCTAGTTAAGCAGTTTTGAAGGACGAAAAGGCTACTTTGCTCCCATGTCTCTTTTCTCATGCCTGTCAATATGCCAGCACTATTCCTTAGATTTAAGGGACTGGATATTAGAATTGGATACACTGAGTTTAAATCCTGTTTTTAACACTTTAACTGTAAACATGTAACTCAGTGCATATGTGGCAGGGGGGACACACCTTATTTTTCCTGATTGGGAAATGTTAACAGTTACAACGTCTGCCTCATAAAGTTCTTGGGGAGGACTAAATGGGATGGCACCCGTGAGGTGCTTAGCACTGAGCATGGTCCTTCTCTAATTACTAAATAAATATTAGTTATTATGATTAAGACACTGGCTGCCCTTGTTACAGCTGTGCCATGGAACAGTAATATATTATTAGTGAATAACACATTAGCTTGAATTATTTTATGAAATTAAGTAATTCACAGACAGCTGGACTTGGAGATACTGAAATGGAACAAAGCTACACCCAGCAGAAGCACAGAGCATAGCCTGATTTAAGTTAGAAGGCAAAACACAGGAAGTGGGCTTTTGGTTGGGTGGGGATTGGGGGAGCACTCAAACAGGGGTGGACAGATGCCACAAGCAAAGCACACTTTTGTCTTAATTTTTAACTATAGCCAGTTCTGCTGGTTGTCAGGGTTTTGCTGCAGAGCAAGGAATCTATAGGGTTTATTATTCTCCTGCCCATGTAAGAAGGTAAATTATACCTTCAAATGTTGTAAACAAAAGAGAGATACTTAAGATGTGTCTCTTGTAGACAGCAAATAGTTGAGTTTTGCTTTCTTAAAATCTACTGTAACAATCTCTGACATCAAGTAGAATGTTTGCTCCATTTATATATTTTTAAAATTAATTTATTTTATTTATTTATTTTTGGCTGTGTTGGGGCTTTGTTGCTGCGTGTGGTCTTTCTCTAGTTGTGGCGAGTGGGGGCTACTCTTGGTTGCGATGCATGGGCTTCTCATTGAGGTGGCTTCTCTTATTGCAGAGCGTGGGCTCTAGACGCACGGGCTTCAGTAGTTGCAGCACGTGGGCTCAGTAGTTGTGGCTCATGGGCCCTAGAGCGCAGGCTCAGTAGTTGTGGCACATGGACTTAGTTGCTCCTCGGCATATGGGATCTTCCCGTACCAGGGCTCGAAACCATGTCGCCTGCATTGGCAGGTGGATTCTTAACCACTGCGTCACCAAGGAAGCCGCTCCATTTATATTTATTGTAACTATTGATATGGTTTGATTTAGGCCTCCCATATTGCTACTTGTTTTCTGTTTGTTGCATCTGATTTTACTCCTCTGGTCTTGTTTTCCTGCCTTCTTTTGGCTAATTGAATTTTTTAGAATTCCATTTAAATTTCCCTATTGGCTTTTTAACTGTACTTCTTTTTCCCCCTAAACAGTTACCTATGGATTACAATATACTTTCTTCATATAGTCTATTTAGAATTAATTTTGTACTGTTTCAAATAAAATGTTTAAAAAAATTGCAACTATGTAGGTCTCTTTATATCTTTACTTATCTTTTATGCTATAGTTGTCATACATATTACATCCATAACAAACACACAATACTTGTTTCAATTTTTGCTTTATACAGCAATATGTATTTTAAAGAAATCAAGAGGAAAATAGTTTTTTATATTTTCCCCCATATTTATTATTTCTGGTACTCTTCATTCCATCCTGCAAATCAGAATTTCTACCTAGTATCATTTCCCTTTGACCTAAAGAACTTATTTGGCAATTCTTAAACTGTACATTTGCTAGTCATGAATACTTTCAGCTTTCCTTTATCTGAAAATGTCTTTATTTCAGCTTCATTTTTCAAGGACATTTTCACTGGATATAAAATTCTGGGTTGAGAATTTTCTTTTTCCTTCAGCATTTTAAAAATGTAGTTCTTCTATCTTCTGGTTTTCATGTTTCTGATGAGAAACCCATTTTCTTTTGTTATTGTTCCCTGTACATAGTGTGTTATTTCTCTGACTGCTTTTAAGATTTTCTCTTTATCTTTTGCTTTTAACAGTTTGACTATCATGCACCTAGGTATGGCTTTCTTTGTATTTATACTTGGGGTTCTCTGAGCAACTTGAATCTATAAATTTATGTCTTTCCATAATCTTTGAATATTGGGCCATATTTACTTATATACTTCTCTCTGCCTCATTCTCTTTTTCTTGGATTCTAGCTACAAGTTTGTTAAACATTTTGATGTTGTCTCCTAGTTTTAAAGTCTTGTGCCTCTGTTCTTTTTCTTTAATCTTTTTTCTCTGTGTTTTAGATTTGATAGTTTCTATGGATTTACCTTCCAATTACAGACTTTTTCTTCTTTCCTTTCCAATCTGCTATTAAGCCCATCCAGTGATTTTTTTTAATTTCAGAATTGTATTTTTCAGTTCCATAATTTTCCATTTGGTTCTTTTGAGTAGTTTCTATTGCTGAGATTTCTTATTTGATCATTCATTTTGAACATATTTCCATTTTAAAATTTGAGCATTCTTTTGATAGCTGCTTTAAACTCATGGTCTGCTAATCAGAACACCTGGGTGGTCTTGAGGTCAGTCTTCATTGTTTATATCTTCTCTTCTGTGGCAGTACTCAAAGTATAGTTAGCAGACTCCTAAGGTTCCTAAGATGCTTTCCAGGGGTTTGAAAGGTCAAAACTATTTTCCTAATGATACTAACATGTTATTTGCCTTCTTCAATATGTCAACATTTGCAAAAGCAAATGGTACAAAAGCAGTTGTCAGTAAAACTCCTAACATTTTAGAATGAATCAAGGTAGTGGCCCCGAGCTGTACTAGTGGCTAGTTATTTAAGAATTGCCTTGATGAAGCCAGATAAACTATGACTTTCTTCAAATCTCAACCTTTAAATACATGTCTTCTTTTTTTTTTTTTTTTTTTTTTTTTTTTTTGCGGTACGCGGGCCTCTCACTGCTGTGGCCTCTCCCGTTGCGGAGCACAGGCTCCAGACGCGCAGGCTCAGCGGCCATGGCTCACGGGCCCAGCTGCTACATTGCATGTGGGATCTTCCCAGACCGGGGCACGAACCCGTGTCCCCTGCATCGGCAGGCGGACTCTCAACCACTGCACCACCAGGGAAGCCCAAATACATGTCTTTTTAATATTCTCTTTAACAAGATGTGAATCATGCATAAATCACTTTTGCTGCATAATGAAGCAGATCGAAAAAGTACTTGTGTGGTTGGTTGAGTTGTGAGCAGAACTAGCTGATTCTTTCATGAAACACCATTTTTAATGGAAAGCACAATGAGTAGACACACTGGTTATTCAGAATTCAGTATTTTCTAAAAAATGAATGAGAGTTTGTCACTTCAAGAAAATTGACAATATTTATTGCCCACAGTAAAATTTGAAATTTCAAGTGAAAATTGGAATTTTAAAAAACCTGTATCTACCGTTATGAGCGTAAGAGTTTCCTGGTATCTAAAGACTTGCCTAATGAGATCAGTAATGACATTAATGACTGTGATTTTTAGTATTGAACAATGAAATGAGTCAACATTTGAAAGGTCTGCATAACTTAATGAACCAGGATTTTATAAATGACCAAAGCTAATGTTGTAAAATCATGCGTGGATTAAAGATCCAATAAAAATACAATATAGAACAATGGATTTTAATATAATAGAACATGAAATTTAACAGACTATGGTATAGATTCAGATTCCACAGTGCAACAAACCTTTGAGAAACTATCATTTATCAAATTTTAGAATAGTAGTAAAGAATATCCACAATTATCTGTGAAGGCTATTAAAATATTTCTATCTCTCCAACTATGTGAGGCCAGATTATCTTCATAATGTAAACCAAACTATAATATTGCAGTAGGTTGAATACAGAAGCAAACATAAGAATCTTGCTATTTTTCTCTCATCAGACATTAAAGAGATTTGAAAAACTATAAACAATGCCACTCTTTTCATTAATTGCTTTTATTTTGAAAAACATAGCTATTTTTCATGAAAATATGTTACTTATGTTGACATGTATTGGATTTATTAACTAATACATCCAATTTTAAAATAATTAATAAATTTTATAAAATGTCAGTTTTGATTTTTAATAAGGTAATATCAATAGGTATAATATGCATAGTAAAACCCTGTTGAGGTCCTCAATAATTTTAAAAAGTACAAAGAGATCCTCAGACCAAAATGTTTGAGAAGCACTGCTTTTAGTATGGGTCATGTATCTCTATTTCTTCACACATCTAATAATTCTGGATTGTATTCTGGACATTGTGCTGATATATTATAGAGACTCTGGATTCTATTGTTGCTCTGAATAGCACTGATTATTTTGCTTTAGCAGGCGATTAACTTGTCTGAACACAAACTCTGCCTCTCCTGCAGTGGGCGGTAGCTGAGATCTCCTGTTAGCTCTTTTAGCCCAATCTGTGTTGCTTGGAGTCTGCCAAGCTCATGCAGCATTCAGAGGCCAGCCAGAGATTTGGGCAGTGTTTACACAGATAATTTGGGGCATCTGCTCTGTAATTCTCTCCTTTCTGAGATTTCTCCCCTTAAATTTTAGCTTTTGTGGTTGCCCCAAACTTTCTCCTCTGCTTCCTCAGCCAGTACAGGTGCAGGTTTCTGAGTCTTATCCACCATACAAACTGAGGCTTGCCCTAGGCAGAAACCCATAAAAGCAGAAGAATAACCCAGTACCTTTCTTCTAAGTGTCAATTCCCCTCCAGTTTCTTTCTGTTCTTAACTCTCCAGTGCTTTCAGTTAGTTTTTTTCTGTGGGTTTTGTCATTGTTGTTGTTGTTGTAGTTGTTTGTTTGTTTTTGTCCAGAGGTTACAATTATTATCTGCAAGAAATTTGGTCCAATATGAGCTATTCTGCCATTAACAGAAACAGAATTCCAAACAAGAGGCAAAAAAGACTCAATTGTACTTCTGAGGAAAAAAATGCTTCCTATGTTTCATATCAGAACACCTAAGATCTTTTAGCAAGTCACTTAGAAAATAGAGTTAGGAGGGAGGGAAAACTTTTTCTGTTCCTTTTGTATATACTCTACCCTTAGGGTTTTAAAAAATCATATTAATTTATTATTTGATAATTTTTAGATGTAAGGGAAGAAAAAAATAAAGTGAAATTTAAAAGATGTTGCAGAAACTAAGGTCACGTTTGCAGGTAGCAGCATGGTGATTGATTAAAAGTATGGTCTCTGGACTCAAACTAAATACATTTCAGTCTCAGTGATGCCTCTTAGCAGTGTGTCCTTGAGAAATGGAGTTTCATATGTAAAATGGGAGGAAATAATATTATTTGCTCTCTACAGTTGTTTGAAGATTAAATGAGATAATATATGTAAAGCACTTAAAGCACATTATGAAAGAGCATATTATAAAAATTCTATAAACCTTAGCTGTTATTATCACTTTTAAGATACAATAACTTTAGCATTGAACAATGATGTCTAAGAGAATATATAGTGTGGTAGGAAAAAAAACATTAGGACCTCTGCTTATATTTTTACCTCTTCCTATAACTTTTATTTGTGTATGTTTACATGTATGCATACACACATGTATATATATATGTATGTATGTACATACACACAAAAATTACATGTTTAAAATTTTTACCCTATTCCTAATGGTATGTGTGATCTTTTAAAAATTGGAAACTATTGGCTCAGAGATTTAACCAAAACACAGAAGCATATATTTACAGCATTTTCATTTTCAAAACAAAGTTTCTTTCATGCAGACCACAAAACATTTTCAAATCATTTGTTAATTATATAAAGTTTGTCACCCTGTAGTGGGTGAGATGAGAATATTCCCATTTTGGACCAAGGCCACAGAAGCCAGCGTGCTACATTTATCTGCAACCCCAACACTCAATGCAAGTTCCTGTTTCTAACCACCACACCAAGGGCAGTGTGTTGCCTGGGATGCTTAGTTTATGTTAAGCAACTGAATTTATCAATTTATCAGAAAATGAGACAGACTTTGTTTTGATCAGCAATTTTACTCTAAATGTGTCCTGTAGAAAAACCGTACATGTCATCTCATCTGAAGTCATTTGATAATTATGTACCTCCAATATAGAAAACCCAGTTAAATTAAATTGGGCCTTGGGAGACATGAAAAAAAGAACTCTTGACTTTCAATCCCTGATAAGCAGCAACAGTGCGGGACTTTCTGTGTTTGTCCACAAGTTTGTCATGTGTTACATTTGTGAAAGGCTACCACTCAGGAGGCTGCCCCAGAGTACCCACCGTGGTGGAGCCTCTGACTTTTTTCTAAGAAAATGGCACTGCCTGTTGTTTAGGAGAAAAGGAAGATATCATCAAAGTTTTGCTGGAAATAAATTAATCACATTGAAAGGGAAAGAGAAGGAGCAAAACCCAAGAATATCATACATATTACACACATTATTTTTTGAGACAATAGAGATGTTCCCTTCAAGTATTAGGTGCTTTGGGGTGTGGATCCTAAGGGAGGGGGTGGAGAGTCTGGAATCCCTTGTGACTGACATCAGTTCTGTGATAGTCAATCTACCAGAACCCAGCAAATACCCTGGAATCTTCTGGCCTTTGGAGTCAAAAGGCATTTTCAGCTCCAAAGAGAAAGCTGACTTGTTTCATAGTAAATATGAGAGTAAGAACATGTGTTTTTAACAAGCACACCACTGAGGTTATGCTACTGGTGCAGATGTTTAATTACAGAAAATGTAATCCAGAGCCACATGTCAAATTTCGATAGTTGGGGCTGAGCGCTCTTCTTTTTCAAGTGTGTAGGCCAGGACTGAATTCTCAATTACTTTGAAGACTGTCTGTGGCCTTTATGTATTCTCCCAGGATCAACACCAAATTACTGCTACATTGTAAGATCCAGGAGAACAGCGCCTTGTACATTTTATTGGCCGTGGTATCCCAAGGTCCACTACAATGCCTAATACAAATTAGATTCTTGATAATATTTGTTCTTCTTGTTGAACAAATAAAAATAAGGTCTATAGCTTTCCATGAAGTTACTTAGAACTAGGATCAAACCCCCCAAAATTACTAATTAATTTTAGAAGTATCTCAAGATTCAGCATTTGATTTTTCAATTAGAATTGTAGAGCAGATAATATTAATCTGTTACTGCTGTACTAATCCTTATAGAATAAATAATTATATCATCATTTCTTTAGTCATATATTTTAAATACTTCATTCTTCAATGGGATCCATGAATTAAATGACAATATTTCAAGTTAAAGAACGTCTCTGGGTCTCATTTAAATAAACTGAAAACCACCATTTCAAGCAGGCAAGCATGGGCAAACTTCTCATTTTAAGGTATTTTTAAGTTAAAAAAATAATTTAATTTTTTAGTTTTAATATCACAGATTTGTTTACCTATAAGTATGTCTGACAACCTAAATTCTATCGTCAGTATATTCTTCTAAAAGTAATTTAATAATGTGATCTCTCATAATAAAATTGAATTGCTCAGAAAGTTCTGCTAAAACTTTGTTGCTAGAAAATGCAACAACTAACCATCTCAACGTTATGTATGCAAGCAGAACACGGGGCTCCAGTACCCAGGTACAGATGGGCCTCACATTCAAGAGCTCAAGCAGATCAAAACACCACTTATTAATATTAAGAATGTCTTTCTACTCTCAATATTGGGTGACTTTGCAAAACTGATGGGCAATTCACACCTTACGTCAGTAGTTCTCAGCCATAGCTGAACATAATAATTACCTAGGAAGCTTTAAAAGAAAAAAAAAAGCATAAGACACATGACATCTCTTTCTAGATAGAAAGAGTCCTAGAAATCCTAACTGTCCCTTAGGAAGTCTGTTTGTTACCTGGTACCATTTTCTATTGAGCTTTTTTTTCTTTTTGCCAGTTCTAGAAAACTCATTTTTTGATCTGTAGTTTACGAAACCACCTGTGGGTGATAATACTGAATAGCTCTGATTAGTTGATGGTATTTAAATCAGAATGTAGAAGAGTGGAAGCCTCTATTGGTGTATATCTAGCCAATAATGATCCAGAGAGAAGAAACTTGCAATCAATGAGGATACTGACAAATGTCCAGGACCTTTAATTTTTTCATGAAGTACGTATTATAGTTGTTACCAAATTACAACGGTTTTGTGTCTAAATAAAAGCATCAATTTTTGAACAGTTTTGCCTCAATCATTATACATGAATCCAAGTATGTTCTATTCAACCTGAAAAGTAAACAATTACTAAAACATATTGATAACATTTTATCACCACATAATTAATCAGACTTCTCTCTTTGCATCTGAGAGTTTTGTTTTAACTGTGGACTTAGATTAAGGAAAGGAAATATCAAAAGAAAGTGGTCAAATATTTAATTACAGTAGGATATGAATACATGTCATATTTTTTAAAGACAGGAAATTATTAAGCCAGAAAACCAAGGTTTTAGAAATGAGAGATTTTTGTTTAAAAAGATTCAAGAAATTTAGTGCAAAGCTACCAATAGAGAACACTTTCTTGGAAGGTTGACTTTTTGGAAGATAAGAGTTAGCTGTGGGTTTGTGTCCTCCACAAAGAACAAAGAGTGGAAGAACACAAAGAACAAAATTGTTTCCTTTTTCTTTAAAGAGTAGACTGTATATTCAAAGATCAAAATAATTTTTAATCTGAACTATTTGCTCTTCTCTTTATTATTCATAAGCTTTTTCAGTTTAAAACATTTTATATGCATTCTTGTTGAAATACACACAAATACATATATGTAGTTAGTTAAAAATTTTAAATTTTAACTTCAGCTTTTTAAGATAAATTAACTTTATGAGTGTAGTATAAAAGGTAATATATTACACATAAATTTACCATCTTAATTGGAGCTTTGCAGAAAGCAAATATGCATTATAGAGTGATTGATCACTTTTATAATCCATCTATATTTATACACTCTAATCACCAAAGATTTTGGGTGACAATGTTATTCATTAACTTAATTTAATATTACTCAGACATCTTAAAGTCAGTTAAAGATCTCAAAAATTGGGAGAGTTCCTCAGATGGCAGAGTAGAAAGACCCTGAGCTCATCTCTACTCACTGGCACACCAAAATTACAACTATTTACAGAACAGCTATTGATGAAAAAGACTGTAACCTACCTGAAAAATCTACAACTAAAGATATAAAGAAGGAACCATAACGAGACAGGTGAGAGGGCCAGAGACTAAAAAGAAGTGAGGACAATTTCAGAGATCACTGGGACAACATCAACTGTACTAACATTCACATTATAGGGATCCAAGAAGGAGAAGAGAGGAAGAGGTAGAGAACATATTTGATGACATAATAGCTGAAAACTTCCCTAACCTGGGAAAGGGAACAGACATCCAAGTTCAGGAAGCACAGAGAGTTCCAAACAGGATCAATGCAAAAAGGACCACACCAAGACATATTGTAATGAAAATGGCAAAAAATTAAAGATAAAAAAGAGAATATTAAAGGCAGCAATGGAAAGCAACAAGTTACAAGCTAAGGAACTCCCATAATGCTATCGCTGACTTATCAGCAGAAACTCTGCAGGCCAGAAGGGAGTAGCATGATATATTTAAAATATTGAAAGGGAAAAGCATAACCAAGACTACTTTACCCAACAAGGCTCTTGTTCAGATTTGATGGAGAGATCAAAAGTTTTACAGGTGAACAGAAGTTAAGAGAGTTCAGCACCACCAAACCAGCTTTACAAGAAATGTTGAAGGGACTTCTCTAAACAAAAAAGAAAAGGCCACAACCAGAAACATGGAAAAAAAAGCTCATCAGTAAAGGCGTATATACAGTAATGGTAATAAATCAACCACATACAAAGCTAGTAGGAAGGTTAAAAGACAAAAGTAGTAAAATCATCTATATCCACAATTAGCAGTTAAGGATTCACAAAACAGATATAAAATGTGATGTCAAAAACAGTAATCATGAAGGCAGGAGAGTACTAAAACAGGGTTGTTAAAATGTGTTTGAATTAAGAGATTAGCAACTTAACCTAATCATATATATATATATATATATATATATATATATATATATATATATATATATATATATATATATAAAGATTGCTATATTTAAAAAGCACAAATATGTGGATACTAAAAATTATGCTACTAAACAACCAATGGATCACTGAAGAAATCAAAGAAGAAATAAAAAAAAATATCTGGAGACAAATGAAAACAAAAACACAATGATCCAAAATCTGTGGGATGCAGCAAAAGCAGTGCTAAGAAGGAAGTTTATAGCTATACAAGCTTACCTGGGGAAACAAGAAAAATCTCAAACAACCTAAGCTTACCCTACATGAATTAGAAAAAGAACAAACAAAACCCAAAGCTAATAGGAGGAAAAAATTATAAAGATCCAAGCAGAAATAAATGAAATAAGTACAAAACAAAAATAGAAAAGATCAATGAAATTAAGAGCTAAATTCTTTAAAAAGATAAACAAAATTTATAAAACTTTAGCCAGACTCATCAAGAAAAGAAGAGAGAGGGCCCAAATCAGAAATGAAAAAGTAGAAGTTACAACTAACACCACAGAAATACAAAGGATCATTACTACAAACAACTATATGTCAGTAAAATGGACAGCCTACAAGAAATGGACAAATTCCTAGAAATGTGCACTTGCCCAAGACTAAACCAGGAAGAAGTAGAAAATATAAATAGACCAATTACCAGTAATGAAATTGTATCAGCAATAAAACACAAACAAACAAAAAAACCCCCAGCAAACAAAAGTCCAAGACCAGATGGCTTTACAGGTGAATTTTACCAAATATTTAGAGAAGAGTTAACACTTGTCCTCATACTATTCTAAAAAATTGCAGAGGAAGGAACACTTCTGAACTCATTCTATGAAGCCGGCATCACCCTAATACCAAAATCAGACAAAAATATCACATGAAAAAGGAAATTTCAGGCCAACATCACTGATGAACACAGATGCCAAAATCCTTAACAAAATATTAGCAAATAGAATCCAACAACACATTAAAAGGAGCATGCAGGCTTCCCTGGTGGCACAGTGGTTAAGAATCCGCCTGCCGATACAGGGGACACTGGTTCGAGCCCTGGTCCAGGAAGATCCCACATGCCACGGAGCAACTAAGCCCGTGCGCCAAAACTACAGAGCCTATGCTCTAGAGCCTGTGAGCCACGACTACTGAAGCCCATGTGCCTAGAGGCCATGCTCCGCAACAAGAGAAGCCACCACAATGAGAAGCCTGCGCACCGCAATGAAGACCCAACACAGCCAAAAATAAATTTTTTAAAAAAAAGAGCCCTCTTTAAAAGTCATGAGGGATGCAAAATAATTTAAAGAAAAAAAGAAAAAGGATCATGCACCACGATCAACTGGGATTTTTCCCAGGTATGCAAGAATGATTCAATATCTGCAAATCAATCAATGTGATACACCACATAAACACACTGATCATCTCAATAATGGCAGAAAAAGCTTTTGATAAAATTCAACACCCATTTATGATAAACACTCTTCAGTAAGTGGCCATAGAAGGAACATACCTCAATATAATAAAGGCCATATATAACAAACCCACAGCTAACATCATACTCAATGGTGAAAAAGCTGAAAGCATTTCTTCAAGATCAGGAACAAGACAAGGATGCCCACTCTCACCACATTTATTCAACATAGTATTAAAAGTCCTAGCCACAGCAGTCAGACAAGAAAAAGAAATAAAAGGAATCCAAATTGGAAAGGAAGAAGTAAAACTCTCACTGTTTGCAGATGACATGATACTACACATAGTAAATCCTCAAGATGCTACCAAAAACTACTGGAGTTTATCAATGAATTCAGTGAAGTTGTAGGATACAAAATTAATATACAGAAATCTGTTGTATTTCTGTACACTAACAATGAACTGTCAGAAAGAGAAATTAAGGAAACAATCCCATATACAATCACATCAAAATACCTGTACTGGGAAAACCATAAAATACTGATGAAAGAGATTGAAAATGACACAAACAGATGAAAAGATATACCATGTTCATGAATTTGAAGAATTAGTATTATTTAAATGAACTTACTCCCCAAGGCAATCTACAGATTTTGTACAATGTCTATCAAAATACCAATGTCATTTTTCATAGAACTAGAACAAATAATCCTAAAATTTATATGGAACCACAAAAGACCCCAACTTGCTAAAGTAATCTTGAGAAAAAAGAACAAAGTTGGAGTATCATGTTCTCTGACTTCAGGCTACACTACAAAGCTATAGTAATCAAAACAGTATGGTACTGGCACAAAAAGAGATATATAGATCAATGAAGCAGAATAGAGATCCCAGAAATAAACCCATGTACTTATGGTCAATTAATCTATGATAAAGGAGGAAAGAATATACAATGGAGAAAAGGCAGTCTTTTCAATAAGTGGTGCTGGGGAAATTGGACAGATAATGTATAAGAATGAAATTAGTCACACCCTATATAAAAATAAACTCAAAATGAATTAATGACCTATATGTAAGACCTGAAACCATAAAACTCCTAGAGGGAAACAAAGGCAGAATTCTCTTTGACATAAACTGTAGCATTTTTTTTTTGATCTGTCTCCTAAGGCAAAGGAAACAAAAGCAAAAATAAACAAATTGGACCTAATTAAACTTAAAAGTTATGCACGGCAAAGGAAACCATTGATAACATGAAAAGATAACCTACTGAATGAGGGAAAATATTTGCAAATGATATGACCGATAAGGGATTATTATCCAAAATATATTAACATACATAAATATATTAACAGCTCATACACCTCAATATCAAACAAGCAAACAACCTGACTAAAAAATGAGCAGAAGACCTGAATAACATTTATCCAAAGAAGACATACAGATGGCCAACAGGCACATGAAAAGGTGCTCGACATTGCAAATCATCAGAGCAATGCAAATCAAAACCACAATGAGATATCACCTCACACCTGTCAGAATGGTTGTCATCAAAAAACAAAACAAAACAAAACACAAATAACTAATGCTTGCAAGAATGTGGAGAAGAGGGAGTCCCTGTACACTGCTGATGGAAATGTAAATTTGTGCAGCCACTGTGGAAAAAATATAAAGTTTCCTCAAAGAAACTAAACATAGAACTATCATATGATTCAGCAATTCCACTCCTGGGTACATATTTGAAGAAAATGAACACACTATTTTGAAAAGATACATGAACCCCAATGTTCATAGCAGCATTATTTACAATAGCAAAGATATGGAAGTAACCCTAGTGTCCATCAACAGATGAATGGATAAAGAAGGTGTGGTATATATATACAATGGAATACTACTCGGCCATAAAAATGAATGAAATTTTACCATTTGCAACAACATGGATGGACTTATTTTATGCTTCATAAAATATGTCAGACAGAGAAAGACAAATACTGTATGTTATCACTTATATACAGTACCAAAAAAAATTAAACAAAATAGGGAATATGACAAAAAAGAATCTAGCTTACAGATATAGAGAACAAACTAGTGGTTACCAGTCATGAGAGGGAAGTGGGGAGGGACAAGGAAGGGATAGGAGCTCAAGAGGTACAAACTACTACATATAAAATAAATAAGATACAAGGATATATAATATATTCACAGCACAGTGAATATAGTCAATATTTTATAATAACTATAAATGGAGTATAATCTATAAAATTTTGAATCACTATGTGGTACACCTGAAACTGATATAATATTATAAATCAATTATACTTCAATTTTAAAAAGATCTTAAAAAGTACATCTAAAGTATAAATATAATCATTGTTGATTTTAAAAATCAAAAGGATGATGTTTAAAAATCATATACAGATAGTGGAAGTGAAATAGCCATGTTAAAATGATTGGCACTATTATTTGAAGTTTATAAGAACGAATTCTTTTATAAAACAACAATTATTCTTTAATTTAGTTAAATATGTATGTTTATATTTTCATGTCTTAAAATATTTTTGGTAAACAATAATTTATCTGACCCATAAGACCAACAGAGGAAATTTAGAAAGTTTAAAATAATAAGATTAGAGATATGATATGCAGCAATTTTTGAACCCAAATTTGCCAAACTAATAAATTTGTCCAAGGATTCATGTAAAATAGGAGTATTATTCATGCAATATTCAGTACAATTTATAAACTTCTGCATTTACAGACCAAATTTTAGAGCCGATTTAACCTATGTTTAATAGTACTAACTTTTAAAAGTTTTTTCTCTGCTTTTTGATTTATCTAGCTATGGAATGAATTTGTCATTATTATGGGCTCTCTCTTGGCCACTTTTGTTAGAGAAAGGCTTATCTTGAAACACCAGCACTCTTCAAACCTTGGAAGTTTATTTTGTTACACACCTTACTTTTTATTTTTGTTTTTCATTTTTGTACTCTGACCTATTTTTAATTGGTGCTTCTTAAACTTCTATTGGCCCAAAATACAACAAACTAGTGAAAATTAAAAAAAGTAAACAGGGCTTCCCTGGTGGCGCATTGGTTGAGAGTCCGCCTGCCGATGCAGGGGACACGGGTTCGTGCCCCAGTCCGGGAAGGTCCCACATGCCGCAGAGCGGCTGGGCCTGTGAGCCATGGCCACTGAGCCTGCATGTCCGGAGCCTGTGCTCCACAACGGGAGAGGCCACAACAGTGAGAGGCCCTCGTACCGCAAAAAAACAAAAACAAAATAAAAAAAAGGAAACATACTCACAGACATGGAGAACAAATTAGAGGTTGGGTTCGGAAAGGGAAAGGGGGAGGGGCAACATAGGGGGAGCAGAATAAGAAGTACAAACTATTATGCATAAAATAAGCTACAAGATATATTGTACAATACAGGGGATATACCCAATATTTTATAACGATTAATGGAGTATAACCTTAAAAATTGTGAATCACTATATTATACACCTGTACCTTATATAATATTGTATATCAACTATACTTCAATTTAAAACCAGCAATTTCTAAGAAAAAGAAATCTCTATAGACAAATGAGTCAGAGGAACTTCATGTACCTCTTGCCTGGAAAGGAGGGGAGGGAGACGCCTCATCTGAGTGCATGAGCCAGGTTCTCTGTCCCTACCTGCACTTGACAGCTTAACTGTCCAGTGTGTCTCTGTCATTTTCTGTGTGTCAGCGGGTCCCATTACTGGAGAGAGATGGCTGGACACCTGCAGAAGTGGCCTTGACATTGCAGACCTAGTGGGACAGCAATTGCTAACCCTGAGTTTATAGCCACCATGGTGAGACAGTATTCCTTCACTCTGTATGGTATCTGTCTGTAATCTGTCTGCTGTCTCTGGCTCAGTTTACCTCCTCTGATAATTTCATTTCTCCCTTGACGAATGAAGGGCTTACTTCCTTAGAGAGCTGTTAATACAGCTTCCGTGTTTAGACAAGATGGGGTGTGTTCAGGATGGTGCAGCCCTAGACCAGCTTCTTTATTTAAAGGAATGTGTCTGTGTTCTGCTCTTGTTATCAAAGAATTTGTTCCTGAGTTTCCTAAGGCTTTGGGAATTCAATTTGTTATTTTCTTGGAGATAATGTGTTCTTATCTGATTAGTGTACTTACTTTCTGAGTTACTTTGACCATTACTTCCTGTTATATGGCTCCAGATATTTCCTTTAAGGTGTTAATTGGACTACCCTACCATTACTTGGAACTGTTGTGATTTTTAGTTATACTTCTCTACCCTATTGCCATCAGCTTCTCAGTTTATAGTCTGCCAGTTGCAGACCAAATAGTGACAGAGCTTGGTATTGTTTAGGAATAAGTGTAAATATGTTGCCAATTACATCTTCAATTATAGCTTGTAATTGAGCAAACTTGATACATTTCCCCAACCTTTGGTTGACTGTGGTCTCAGTGGTGGGTGGAGAGCAGGCGCCTTCCAGACAACCCCGTGGGGTATCAGCCCAGCACTTCCATCAATAAGCCAGGCCAGAGAGGGCCCAGGTGCCCAGTGGGCCCTCCCCTCTCCCTCTATGAGCTCTGTGAGACAGCAGCAAGGCCCCTTTCAGGGAGGACGTGGCTTCACACAGGAATGCAGTGGCCCAGGTTCTGGTTTGGCCTGCTCTATGAGGTACCTCTTAATTTTGTATGAGTAAAGAGCCTGGCTCCCACCAAGTCTGGACTGGGGTATATCTAGCCCATTGCACTAGCATTTGTCAGTGTTTTGGATAGTTTCAAGTTATCGTCTCAGGTTGTTCTAACACCCAATATGTTGTCAGAGCAAATGTGCGCACATGTAAGAAATTGGTGTCTATTTAGATTCAGAGCGGGACAGATTTTTAGTCCTAAAGCCTATTTGTTGATGTGAAACCGAGACAAGAAAACATGGTTATCAAGCATAGTGTCTTCCAGCTCAAGGGAAGGGACTGGTGGGGGTGAAGGGCTTGCTTAGATCATTCAAAGACCATCTTGCTGTTGTGAGGTTCAAGTTTCCTGGATCTTCCCATAACAGAGGGGTGGCCAGAGGTTAGATATATATCTCCAACATCTGAATGTACTGTTGGCTTTGTGTGGTCTTCTTGTCAGAGCGGAAGAGCCCTCATTTTTATTTTTATTGTATAACATCTGGTAACAAACCCCTTCTTCTGATGATGTCTGAAATTTTTATTTCTGTTTTGGTTGTTTGAATTTTTTTGGGGGGGGGGGCCGTGTCGGATCTTAGTTGCGGCACTCGGGATCTTCGTTGCAGCGTGCAGGATCTTTCGTTGCAGCGCAGGCCCTCTTTGTTCCAGCTCGAGGGCCTCTCTCTAGTTGAGGCCCACAGGCTCAGTAATTGCGGCGTGCAAACTTATTGCCCTGCAGCATGTGGGATCTTAGTTCCCTGATCAGAGATTGAACCTGTGTCCCCTGCATTGGAAAGCAGATTCTTTACCACTGGACCACCAGGTAAGTCCCACTTGTTTGGATTTTTTTCCTTCAGTCCCTTTCCATTCTTTTTCTTCCAGGTATGTAATAAGTGAAAGAGTTTTTTTTTTTTTTTTTGATGACCAGTGGATCTCCAGAGTTTCCCAAGAAAGAGAGAAAATGAATAAGAAGGAACTACTATATACCTATTAGAATGATTGAAATAAAAAATACTGACACCACTAAGTGCTGGTGAGTATACAGAGCAACTGGAACCCTCAGACATTGCTAGGGATGCAGAATGGTGCAGCTGCTATGGAAAAGGGTTTGACAGTTTCTCACATAGTTAAACACATACTTCCCACTCCTGGCTGGCAACCTCAATCCTGGTTTTTTACCCTAGAAAAATAAACACTTCTTTTCACACCAGAACTTTCACAGAGCTTTACCTGTAATAGTCAAAAACTGGAAACAACCCAAGTGTCTTTCAGTAAGTGAATGGATAAACAGACTGTGGTACAAACATACCATGGAATTGTGCTCAGCGATGAGAAGAAACACATGACTGATACACACAGGACTGGGATCAATCTCAAAGGCATTACGCTGAGTGAAGGTAGCCTGTCTCAAGAGGTTAACTATGGTGTGATTCCACTTGTAAGACATCCTTGAAAAGACAAAAACTATAGTGATGGCTTGACTTGGAGTAGAATTTGTTTCTTTCACTCTGCTAACTCAGTATGTTGCTTAAGATTTGACTAAATTCTTTATGCATTTAATTCTGATCTGGTATAAGTTCCTCATTTTTCTGATGAGTGATGGGTCATGAGCAGTATTTTCAGGTTTTGCAGAAGCTATTTTGCTCGATCATAATGTTCCTCCTTGTGTGTCCTGGGGAGCTGGGAGGTTGGGTGTAAGAGTCCTCCAGGGTCGGCTCCCAGGGGTGGGCAGTTGCAGCCTCAGCTTGATTTCTGCCACGCACCTCTGCTTATCCACATTAGTCACAGCTCCCACTAACACCGAAACCATGTCCTTTGATTTGGGATTTGAGTTTTTTTGTTTTTTGTATTTTTCCTTACAGATTTGACCAGGCCTCCATTGAGTTTTGACCTGGATTTATTTCTAATCTCTTGTGTAATGCCTTTTCTACACTAGACCATGAGTCAGTTTTTCATAGTCCCCTTAGGTTGGAGGTTTTCCTCTTAAGTATTGCTTTAATTTCAGAGAACATTTCTCCAGTGTGAGCTGGTTAACTTCATGGAGAGTCATCCCATATTCATTGCCAACTGGATACGACCAGCCAAGTTGTCCCAGAGGTTCCAGCACAGGCGGTGCCAAATGTAACTACTCCAAGCACTTCATTTATTGAGTCAGTTTAAAACACACAGGGAGAAGCAAGGGGGAAGACAGGGTTAGTTAACGGACTCGGGGTAAGGAGCAAACAAGTTGGGAAGGCCACACTCTGAATCCTGCTGACACAGTGTTCACGTTGCCTGTCTCTGTGGTGTCAGTGTCCCTGTTGTGATGCTAGAGGACTGGAATCGAGAGTTGAGCAAGGAGGTGCAATCAGAGAAGGTGGCTGTGCTCAGTGGGACAAGGATGTCTGGCCCCATTACTGTTTGCCAGTTAGTTTGCTGAGCAGCTACAGGTTTTAGCTGCATTTCTTAGACTGAGGACACATAGAGCTATAAAGCTGTAAAACCTCATGAATCTTTCATGCCTCAGGGCCTCATGGATATTTATAGTCATGAATTTTAGGTTTCTCTGAGTTTTTCCATTCCTTCTCTATCTGTGTTTAGCACACACAGACTCTGCTTGGGAACTTCTTCTTGTTATCTACATATCCTAGGAAGTTTGCCAATATCTTCCACTCTACTTGCTTACTACCTACTTAACTATACTTATGTCTTACATCTATACTTACTTGTCTATCTTACAGCTTTCCTCCTCTCCATTTACTTTCTTGTCTTCTATAGCATCATTGAATATTAACAAACAATACAAAAGTGCACATTACACTACATTACCCCCAGCCCCACCTGTTGAGACATGGGGCAGGGGCTAGGGAGTCAACGTCCATGTTCGCGTTATCTTGGGTTTTCCTCTGTTACAGTATTCTGATCACTGTTAGGGCTATTAGCAAATATGGCTTTCCATCTGCAGCCCAATAGGCTTGCCAGTGCTGGGCTCCAGAATGGGACCTACTTACCTGTCAGTACTGGACAACTGGTTGGCTGTTATAACTATTTGCCTCCCCATCTTTGGGGGGACCTGGTCCCCTAACACTCAAGGAACTGAGAAGCAGAGAAAGCACACTTCTCAGATAGGTAGATCCTAAAGAGAGACAGAAAAGGAAGGGGCTAAGCCACAAACCCTTAGTTTCTTCTCCCCAAATGACCATCAGATGACTTTCCTCCTCTTCCCTGGGGCAAAGGAAAGAGTGGGGAGGTGAGAGAGGCCAGGTGTGTTGTCCCAGTGAGCTCCCTCCACATAGAGACCAGAGGAGTGATGATGGGAAGTGTTTGCTTCCAACTTCTGGCCCTTAGTCACCACAGAGTCTTATCAAATCATATTATTCCACTGAGGTATTTTATTGATTGCTATTTATGTTCAAGTATTTCATTTATTGCCTTAAAATAGCATTCAAGTCCTATTTTGACATTTAAAATAGCTCCAGCTTTCTTCTTAAGAATAAGAGCTTTCAACATCACTAATCATTAGAGAAATGCAAATCAAAACTACAATGAGGTATCACCTCACACCAGTCAGAATGGCCATCATCAAAAAATCTACAAACAGAGCTTCCCTGGTGGCGCAGTTGTTGAGAGTCCGCCTGCCGATGCAGGGGACACGGGTTCGTGCCCTGGTCCGGGAAGATCCCACATGCTGCAGAGCGGCTGGGCCCGTGAGCCATGGCCGCTGAGCCTGCGCGTCCGGAGCCTGTGCTCCGCAACGGGAGGGGCCACAACAGTGAGAGGCCCGCGTACCGCAAAAAAAAAAAAAAAAAACTACAAACAATAAATCCTGGAGAGGGTGTGGAGAAAAGGGAACCCTCTTGCACTGTTTGTGGGAATGTAAATTGATACAGCCACTATGGAGAACAGCATGGAGGTTCCTCAAAAAACTAAAAATAGAACTACCATACGACCCAGCAATCCCACTACTGGGCATATACCCTGAGAAAACCATAGTTCAAAAAGAGTCATGTACCACAGTGTTCATTGCCGTTCTATTTACGATAGCCAGGACATGGAAGCAACCTAAGTGTCCATCGACAGATGAATGGATAAAGAAGGTGTGTCACATATATACAAGGGAATATTACTCCACCATAAAAAGAAACAAAATTGAGTTATTTGTAGTGAGGTGGATGGACCTAGAGTCTGTCATACAGAGTGAAGTAAGTCAGAAAGAGAAAAACAAATACCGTATGCTAACACATATATATGGAATCTAAAACAAAAAAAAAGATTCTGAAGAACCTAGGGGCAGGACAGCAATAAAGATGCTGATGTAGAGAAAGGACTTGAGGACCCGGGGAGGGGGAAGGGTAAGCTGGGCCAAAGTGAGAGAGTGGCATGGACATATATACACTAGCAAATGTAAAATAGATAGCTAGTGGGAAGCAGCCACATAGCACAAGGAGATCAGCTCAGTGCTTTGTGACCACCTAGAGGGGTGGGATAGGGAGGGTGGGAGGGAGATGCAAGAGGGAGGGCATATGGGGATGTGTATATATGTATAGCTGATTCACTGTGATATAAAGCAGAAACTAATACACCATTGTTAAGCAACTATACTCCAATAAAGATGTTTAAAAAAAAAAAAAGAATAAGAGCTTTAAATAGCCTTATCTTTCTAAGTGTACCATGTACTGAGTTCTCCCCTCCGGCTCTGTGCCTCTTCGAGTGTTTGTAGGCACTGGTTCTTCCTATGGCATATTATTTCTGGCCAATGTCTTGAGATGGTAAAACAGAATTTACTTGCTCTTCTCCCCCTAAGTTTCTTAGAAATTTGTTCCTTAAGCAGTGCATCTACGCAAGAAATAAAGTTAATACGATCAAGAATGAAATTTAAGTTCAAGGAGAAGGAAACATTTAAAATCGACTGTGAATAATACATGTGTATATGTGTATATTCACTTAAAAATAATTGGTATTAAGTACATAAATTGTTTAGTCATACCATTTTGTAAATGGAAAGTACCTTAGGGGCTGTCTTGTCTAAACTCTTCATTCTTTTTTTTTTTTTTTTTTTTTTTGCTGTACCTCGCTGCTTGCAGGATTTCAGTTCCCCCAACGAGGGATCGAACCTGTGCCACCTGAAGTGGAAGCACGGAGTCCTAACTGCTGGACCATTAAGGAATTGCCTAAGTCCTTCAGTTTATAAGGAAGGAAACTGAAATCTAAAGAATCTGATTCTTGTCAATCAGAATAAATTTGAGAAGCAGTATGTGGTCCTGACTCTTTCCAATTTACCAAAATATTTACTCTGACAATATGGAGTGGCTCCAGCATCACAAAACAAGACGTGAATAAGCAAAAATCTCAAAAGAATTAATGCTAGTGATATAGACACTCATTTTCAAAGAAAGTTATTATTTAGACTTTTTATTGTAAAAAATTTCAGAAAAGTAGAGAGAGTAATATAATACACCCATCACTTAGTTTTAATACTTGTTAACTGTAACAGTCAGAAAAGGCTACCTTATACTTTAGTAACAAACAACGACTGGGTTTACAGTGGCCTTTAAAGCACATTTTGCTATATGTTTAACATAGGTTGGTGGGAAGATCGGGGCTTTGTACTTCATTTAGGCATCACTTGGGGGCCCAGGTTGACAGAGGCTCCATAATGTTGTGATACCAGCATTAAAACAAGAGGCTTCTGGGTTTGCTCTGACACAGGCTAAGAGCAGTCTGGAGAGTTGATACAGGTGATTAAATGTTTGTCCCTGAAGTACCTCATTACTTCTGCACACTTTCCATCTGCCAGATCTAATAACTTGGCCGCTAATATATTAGCTTCAAGAACGTGGGGGAGTGTAATTCTCCAGGCATTAGAAAGTAGGGGCAACCAGATATTGGTGAACATTAGTGCTGTCTGATTACGCTCTATTTGCTTTACTAATTTGTTGGGAGCAGGTTGGAACATTTTAATGTAAGCTATAGACATAGCATTTACCCCTAAATATCCTACAGAATAAGGACATCTCCCCATTTTTTTTACAGTATTACAATGTGAATTATAGTCATTATGGCAAGTCACCTCTAAATACTTCAGTATGCATTTTTTTTAAATTAAGCTTTCACTTTATAATCACATAATTATTATCATACCTAACAAAATTAGTAACTCCCCAGTATCTCCAATATCAATTCATAGTTAAGTTTTCCAATTATCTCAAAACCTGCCTTTTTGGGTACACACTAGGATACAATTAAGGACTGTACATTACATTATTATGTCTAGAATAATCTCTCTTAATAAAACATAGACCCCTCCTGTGCCCACCCCAACCCCTTTTCATACAACTTTAACTTTTTGAAGGGACAGTTATACTGTGTTCTGTATACTGAATACAGTTGTACTGTAGAAGGTCCCACCTCCTGATTTCATCTGTTTGTTTCCTGTGGAGTCACTTCCCTTTCTCCTTTACCTGTATTTATCCATAAACCAGATGGTAAGTAGAAAGGCTTCATTAAACTCAGGTTAACCATTTTGGACAAGGACACCTCCCAAGTAATAGCATAAAGTTCATATTGTTCCACCAAAGGAGGAGCCACTGTCTGGCTGCCCACTCTCAGCGATGCTAACACAGATCACAGCCAGGTCCTTCCATTGAGTGTTGCATTGCGCCCTTTCCAAAAAGAAATCTGCACAGCGATGTTTTGGCACCATGTCCGTTCCCCCCTAAGCCTCACAGGAAAACATTTTAAGATGCAATATTCATTTCCATTTCCAACTCTCCCAGGGAGTGACATTTCAAAGAAATACAGAGAAGCTGTATTTATTTATTTGCTGAAAATTAGGCAAGTCAAAGTAGAGAACTCGCTGTTTGAAAGTCTCAAGTCAGCAAGGGGAAAGATCTAAATTCTGTTTAAAATGCCTCTCTGTCCAGTGTTCTCATGTGGTTGTGCCCTGGCTTTTGTGACACCCGGGCCTCTTGGCTTTGCTCCTCCCTCTCTGGCCTCTCCTTCTAGTATTATTTACAGACTTCCTGCTGATGCTGAGTGGGCACCTCAGGGTGCTGCCCTAGGTGCTGTCTCTTTGTTCCTGACATACCCTTTTGGAAAGATATTATCCATATCCATGGCTTTAACTGCAGCCTTTGCACTGCTAAGTCACACATTTCAGTGTATTAGTCGGGATTCTCTGGAGAAACAGAAACAGAACCAATAGGAAGTATATGTATGTATATATATGCACACATATACACACACATATGGAGGGAGATAGGGATTTATTATAAGAAGTGACCCACAAAATTATGGAGGCTGAGAAGTCCCAAGATAGGCTGTCTGTCTGCAAGTTGGAGACCCAGGAAAGCCAGTGGTATAAATTCCAGTCCGAGTCCAAAGGCCTGAGAATCAGAGAAGCTGATGGTATAATTCCCATTCTGAAGACAGTAGAACAACTCCAGCTCAGGTAGTCAGGCAGAGAGCAGATTCTCCCTTCCTCCTCCTTTTTGTTCTATTCAGGCCCTCAATGGATTGGCTGAGGCCCACCTGCACTGGGGAGGGCAATCAGTAAAAAGATCCGTGGTTTTCAGGGGTTAGGGGATAGGGAGCAATGAATAGGTAGAGCACAGAGGATTTTTAGGGCATTGAAACTATTTTGTATGGTACTATAATGGCGGATACATGTCATTAGACATTAGTTCAAACCCACAGAATGTACAAAACCAAGAATAAGCCCTAAGGTAAACTATGGACTTTGGGTGATTATGATGTGTTCATATAGGTTCACTCATTGTAACAAATGTACCACTCTGATTGGGAATGTTGATAGTATGGGAACCTGTGCTGTGTGTGGTCAGAGGGTATATGGGAAAACCCTCTGTACTTTCTGCTAAATTTTGCTGTGATGTAGCTGCTTTAAAAATCTGCTCTAAAAAATAGTCTATTTTTAAAAACTAGAAAAAAAATTAGCCCAACCCAATAATTTGAACAGCCCTTCTTAGCTTCTTGGATTACCATCTCCTCCTTTCTGCCAACATGGCATCCAGTGTGGGGAGAGATCTCCAGAAGTCATGGCAGAGGAAAGCGCTGAGGTTGGCCATGGTAGTCCTCAGTCCCTCCTGGTGTTTGGAGTAGTGTTCTCTTCCAGAAACTGGCTGGCCTTCTCTACTGTGCTTTATATGGGTGCCCTTGTTGACCTCCTAAGTTCCTTCTTGGAAAAAAAGAAGGTATCAGGCACAAGATATGAACGTAATCATGCCATGGAGCAGCCACACCTGGATGACTATGTGTTACCTCACTTCATCTAAAATATAACAAACTGAAGAGAAGGCTAAAAAAAACCCCAAACTGAAGAGAAAGGTGATCAGCATGTCAAAGGGATGTGCTAACTTGCAGATGCATTTTTTTATCTTCTCAGCATCTTTCCTATCTAAAATCTAATGGAGAGCTGGTCAGTTTTTGTTTTAAATAAAAAATTTTGAGACAGAGGTCATCTATCTTATCTATGTCTTTTCCCCCACAAATAAAACATCTTTGCTGTTTATATATGAAGGTAAAAATTCTTACTTAATTCAATCAATCTTTTTTAAAATGATATAACATCATGAAGAATGTTTTATACGTATTTGTTCAGATTTTAATAAAAGTTGCTACCATTTATTCGGGTATTCATTATTTTAACTTCTTAGGCACCCCACAAGAAAACCGAGACTTGGAAAGATGAAATAAGTTACCCAAAGACACATAAGTAAAAAGTGGTGGAGCTAGAATTGTATCCCAGACCTGTTTGATTACCCAGGTTGTACTTTCCTCGAATACCCACCTTTCGATTACGATTTCTCCAGGCTGTCTCTCCCACCAGGCAGGTTATTACCTTCATTTGATATAGCTTGCATGGAGCTGTAACTCCAGAGAAACCATTTCTGCCTAACTTTGTAAAATGTATCTGTGATCATAACAGCAGTGACTGTTACACACTTATGATTCAGGGTACTTTGTTAAGTGTTTGATGTACCTCTCTCAGCAACCTATGGATATTTGTATTTTAATCCTCTTTTTTGATAGAGAAAAGGAAACTGGAAAAATTAAGGGGAAGAAACGTGCCCACAGTTCTGTGGCCAGTGAATCCCAGAGCTGGTGCCTGAGCTCCTGAACTGTGCTGCTTCTGATCACTAAACATTTTCAGTGGTAGTTTTCCAGAGTACGGTACTGTCTCCTTCTCGCTTAGCGTGAGAGCCCTGTGCCTCTGTACATGCATTTGGGATCTGTTCTCACCTTCTCTCCTCTGCCTTTATCCATTTACTTGCCATCTTGTTCCTTCTCTGGTTTTATACCCCATTTCTCTACATTTTGCTTCATTTGATCAGAACATGGAACTCAGTCATATATTTGGCCCTGTGAAATATTTCTCAAATAGGGTGTTATGGCCCATATTGTTTCTAAACCATATTTATTTTTTAAACTAAGTTTTATTTTTAATCATATCGTGCTTTGAGATTCTTCTTTCTAATTCTGTTTTGAAAAATTTAAAATCTACAGAAAAGTTGAAAGAAGAGTACAACAAACACCTGAATAAAGTTGAAAGAAAAGTACAACAAACACCTGAATATACCTTTTACCAGTTTGTTAACTGGTAAAAGGTATATTCACCAGTTGTTCGAATTTGTTTTTCAAAGTAAATTATAGACATTATGACACTTCACTGCTAAATGTTTAAACATGCATTCCTTAAGAATGAGGAAATTCTTCTGTCTCCATATATGTATCCAATATCACATGTCAAACCTAATAACTATTCCAAAAGATCATATATACTTAGAATTTCTGAGCATGTCATCCATAGCTTTTTCCTATTTAAAATTCACACATTGCACTTGGTGACACCTCTTTAGTCTCTTTTAATTTAGAACGTTGACTTTTTTTAAGGAGTCCAGCAGGCCAGTTGTCCTGTAGAATGTCTGGATTTCAGTTTTCACTGGTTATTTCCTGAGGGTGAAGTTCAGGCTGCGTATTTAGGCAAGCATCCTACGGCAGTGCTGTCATCTGGGTACTTGCTTTCGGGTCGCATTAGGAGGCTCATAATTTCACCCTGCCTCACTCTGCTGCTGCTGTTTGACCACTTGACTATGGGAGGTTTATATTTGCTTTTTGTTGTGTTGCTAGATTGGCATTCCTCTGATAGAAGCGTAAACATTTCTGGTTGATAAAAAGCTGGGTTGTAAAGAGAACAAGAGAGTGGTAACATCAAGAAGCAAAGACAGCAAATCCAGCTTCACCCAGAGGAGGCTGTGCTTGCCACCTCCTGCCAGGCACAGCATCCTTTTTCTCTTTCCTACAATAGTGCTTCTCACGGCTCTCCCTACCAATCTCTTCCCCTTCACCACCACTCTGGTTTATCCTATGGTCTCTTACGGCCTAATCACATCACTCTTCTGCTGAAAAATCTTTACCAGCTCCTCATTTCTTACAGCGCAAGTTCAAATATTTTCTTGGGGCACAAACTTTCCCTCCTCTGTTTTTCAGTGTAGTGTCTTTATCAGTAAACTTTGTTAGTTGAAGTATAACAAGTGTATAGGAAAGTGCAGAGTAATAAGTGCACAGTCTATCAGTCTTCACAAAGTGAACCTACCCAGGTCAGGAAACAGAGCTTTGCCAACATCCCAGAAGCCCTCCTCATTTCTTCTCCCAGGTGCTACCTCTCCTTCCCCCCCAAAGTCCGCCACCACTCTCCTGACTTCTAACACCATAGAGTAGTTTTGCCCCTTTCAAAAGAAACTGTATGTAAATGGAAATACACAGGATGTATTTTTTTAAGTCTGGCTTCTTTTGTGCAATAGTATGTTTGTAAGTTTCACCCAGGTCATTCATGTGTCTTCATTGTATGAATATATTGGGATTAATTGATCTGTTCCACTGTTGAGGGATATTTGGGTTATTTTCAGTTTTTAGGTGATGTGAGTTGTGTTGCTATCAACATTCATGTACAGGTTTTTTTCTGTGGGTGATGTCTTCATTTCTATTGGGGATGTATCTAGGAGCACAATTGCTGGTCATAAGGTATGTATATGCCCATCTTTAGCAGCTACTGACAAGTCATTTTCAAAGTGATTGTACCAATTTACAGTCCTACCAACAATATATGAACGTTTTGCTCGCTCCATATCTTTGTCCATACTTGGTATTTTCAGCTTTAAAATTTTAGCCACTCTGGTGGGTGTATAGTGTGTCTCATTGTGGTTTTAATTTGCATTTATCAGATAACTAAGAACTTGAGCCAATTGGATATCCTCTTTTGTGAAGCCTGTCCTTTTTCTTATAGATTTGTAGAAGTTTTTAATATATTCTATGACTGTCTTGTTGGTTGTGTGTGCTGATAGAAATCTTCCCCCCCTGTGGATTGACAGTACATTCACTTGGTGTATTTTAATGAACAGACATTCCTAATTTCAACATAGTGCAATTGCTGGGGAACTCTTCTTTTGGATGTCAGAGCATGACTGTGGTTTTCCTGGCCCTCCCTCCGGGCCTGATAGCCTCACAAGACTTTATCTAATGACAGGGAAGAGCATTTGTGGGCACCTTCCCTTTTATCAGGAGGAGAAACAGATCACTCTCAGCAGTATAAGTGACTTCCCTTACATTTCACTGACAAATCAGGTCACATCTCCACCCCTAGCTGCAAGGGAGTCTAGAAAAGTGAGAATCTCTTATGTTACTGACTCTATATTCTGAGGATGGCAAGAGGGAAGGGACTGGAAATAGGCATTGGGAGGCCAATGGGCAAAGTCTACACAAGAAAGGAATTGAGTGCTGGGGCTTCCTGCTGTTACTGGCAAGTGGAAGGCACATTATTTGCCCCTCCCCCCCACACTGAAAAATGTTGATTGTCTGTAATGTTGAGCCATTAAATGAATTCCACTGAAATTACATCACGAAACTGGGATACTATGATGGGTTACTGATGAAAGTGAAATGGGTGTGAAAATACCTCCGTATGGAATCTCCATATATGCATCTCTTTTAGTGTAAATTTTCATATAGAAGCATTTTTAATATGAAAAAATACGAACTTAACATTGGTCATCTTAGGAGGATCATATTAGTGGAGGGAAGCCTTAACATTTTCTTTCTATACTTCTATATTATATTTAATTTATATTTTTATAACTTTAAAAACATTGTGAAAACCCATACATTTGAGTCATGTTAAAATCAAATCCCGTTTACCAAGGATGAACTGCCTTGGCTCACCATTGTTAATTTAACATTGCCTGTATTTCTGAAATGACCTACTGTTGGAAAAAAATTAGAAACTCCAACAATTGGCTGGATTTGTGGAGTGGATAAACCACATAGGAGATACCTTAGCTTTATTAAAACTCCACCAAGTTCTTACTATGCAAAGTTAAATACGTCATTTATGGGCTGAATGGTCTCAAAATGCATATGTTGAAGTTCTAACTCCCAGTACCTGAGAATGTGACTGTGCTTGGAGATAGGGCCTTTACAGAGGTAATAAAGTAAAAATGAGGTTATTAGGGTGGGTCCTAATACAATATGACTGGTTTCCTTACCTGAAAAGGAAATCAGGACACAGACATGTACAGAAAGGATCATGTAAAGACACAGGGAGAAGACGCCATCCACAAGCCCAGGAGAAGGGCCTCAGAAGAAACCAACCTTGTCTGCACCTTGACTCAGACTTCCAGCCCCCAAAACTGTGAGAGAATAAATTTCTGTTGTTTAGGCCACTCAGTCTGTGGTGTTTGTTGTGCAGCCTGCCCTAGCAAACTAGTACAGTTACTTAATATGCATATGTAGTATATTTCTATTCTTTTTTTCCCAGCTTTATTGAGGTATAATTGATAAATAAAATAGTAATATATTTAAAGTATACAATATGATGATTTGATATTTATATACATTGTGAAAGGACTCCCACCATTGAGTTAATTAACACATCCATCACCTTTCATATGTACCTTTTTATTTTTTTTCTTTTTGGTAAGAACACTTAAGTTCTACTCTCTTAGCAAATTAAAAAATTATACAATACAGTATTGTTAACTATAGTTGCCACATTACTCATTAGATCCTCAGAACTTATTCATCTTATAACTGAAAGTATGTTCCCTTTTCCCAGCCTTTCTCTATTTCCCCCGAACCTCCAGCCCAGGCAACCACTTTTCTACTCTCTGTTTCTGTGAGTTCAACTTTGGTACGTCTTCATCCTAGTGGGATGATAAAAGAAAGAGTACTGCTTAATACTTACATCTAACTATGTGTTTAATGTTTTAGCTTTTTTTTTTTTTTTTTTTTGCGGTACGCGGGCCTCTCACCGCTGTGGCCTCTCCCGTTGGGGAGCACAGGCTCTGGATGCACAGGCTCAGCGACCATGGCTCATGGGCCCAGCCACTCTACGGCATGTGGGATCTTCCCGGTCCAGGGCACGAACCTGTGTCCCCTGCATTGGCAGGCGGATGCTCAACCACTGCGCCACCAGGGAAGCCCCCTAATGTTTTAGGTTTTAACTTAAAAAAAAAAATTTATTGGTGTATAGTTGCTTTACAATATTGTGTTAGTTTCTACTGTATAGCAAAGGGAATCATCAATATGTATACATATATCCCCTCTTTTTTGGAATTCCTTCCCATTTAATGGTCACCACAGAGCAGTGAGTAGAGTTCTCTGTGCTATACAGTAGGTTCTCATTAGTTATCTATTTTATACATAGTATCAATAGTGTATATATGTCAATCCCAAGATGAATTGGGATGAATTAGCTTTTAACTTTTAAAAACTCTTTCATAATTCTTTGCTTTTCCCTGTCAGAATAATTCAGTGAAGCGAGTTAAAGCGGGTATTCTTGCCTTACAAATAAGAAAACTGAGGCACAAAGGGATTAAATGATTCAACCAAAGTCACGTAACAAGTGAGGGTCAAACAGAGACCAGATTTGGAGGCTTGTTCTCCTGGACCAGTAGCCTTTCCATTAAACATTTTCTTCTTATCGAATGGAATATTTAATGATAACTGTCTCAAATGGGGCTTATTTCCAAGTACGTCAAAGCCACCCAGCAAATGCATATTGAGCACGTGTGTGTGTCAGTCTTTCTTAGGAGCTGAGGGGACAGTGATGGAGAGAACATGGTGTCTGCTTTTGAGAAGCACGCAGTCTAGATGTGTTGACAGACCCCTAAATGAGCAATATTCTTTTTGTTTTTGTTTTTGCGGTACGCGGGCCTCTCACTGTTGTGGCCTCTTCCGTTGCGGAGCACAGGCTCCGGACGCGCAGGCTCAGCGGCCATGGCTCACGGGCTCAGCCGCTCCGCGGCATGTGGGATCTTCCCAGACCGGGGCACGAACCCGTGTCTCCTACATCAGCCAGCGGACTCTCAACCACTGCGCCACCAGGGAAGCCCTAAATGATCAATATTTTACACAGTGTGAAAAGTACTACAGTAACAGTGTGAGTAAAGCATTGTAGCAACACCATTGAGGAGGACTTCACAGGTGTGGTGGAATTTGTTCTGCGCTTAAAGAAAGTGAAGGAGCTTGTTAGATGGAGGTCAGGTTTCCAGCAGAAACTTCACTTGGGGAGTTGAGAGTCGTGTGATGTGGAGCCCAGAACATGGTGGCTGGAGAATAGACTGAAGGACAGTGGTGAGGGGTTGGGGGGTGGTCGGGGAGGGGTGACAATTCTAAGAGCCTTCTATGCATGTGAGGGAGTTTGGCCTTCAACCCATATAGCAGAGGTTCTCAAGATTGTTGCACGTCTCTTATGAGGTAAAGAATTAATGGAAATCTGTCATAAGATTGTTGAATTTTTATTTTACTAAGTAAAAACCAAGCTTCTATCATCTGAAATTCAACATCATTTTATACAAGGAGCAACACCAAGAATGTAGGCGAGTCATATTTCTGCTAAAAAAAAATGTTGAATACATTTAGCTTTATGAAAAACTGTATTCTCCATTTTTTTACTAATTTCACCAAGACAGAGTTTGGGGGGGGCACCCTACAGATCACACTTCTCAAACTTTAATGGGGATACATGAATCACCTGAGGATCTTGTTAGAATGCAGATTCTAATCCTGGGTGGGGCCTGAGAGTCTCTGGCTCTAGAAGCTTCTATGTCAGGTCCTGGCTGCTGGAGCCTCAACCACACTTGAGTAGCAAAGCTTAGTCTACACAGCAAGAAACCAGAATATTGGCTTGATCGCACTTGTATTTTAAGAAGTTAAACCAGAAGTTAAACCGTATGTAAAATTGGTTGCAAATGAATTGCTACTTCAGTTAATCACACAACAAAAGTTCTGCAGATATTTGTCCTGTATGTTATAAAAGATAACTTTAACTTAGATTTCTGGTCCGCTGATTCATTGTGGGAATTCCTCAAGGAGGCAAGATTACCTCAAATAGTCACAAAAAATGCATCCTTTGAATTTACTATATATGTCTACCCTAATTTAATAGCTTAGCCTTACTATAGAAATGAAATTTTGTGGGATTCTTATAAGCTGTATGTTTCAAGAAGAGAATATCTGTAGCCAAAAATAAAGTGACTTAAAAATTGTATAAATTGAAGCAGCAGTAGTTGATTTGGTGCCATCTTTTCTCAGAGACTCAAGCAGTGATTGAGTCCCGTACATGAAGAACAGATTGTTACATGTGAGGCCTATTAGAAGTTAACTCCAAAGCAGATGTTCCTGAAGATTCTGTTACCATTATAGACAAGCTGCTCTCATTTTATAGAAAAACAAATATGTAATAATAAATTATCATACTTACCTTAATGGCTTAATAAGGCTTCCTTAGTAAACAGTCACAAATGGGGATAGGAAGTTTAAAAATGTACTATTTAAAGTAACTAGTATTTTTATGACATCAGAAGCCTAACGTATAGTGAACAGTAACAGATGGTGAATCTTACAAATATCTTGTAATTATTGGGAAGGCTGCTGGAATCCAAGGCAGAAAATAGCAAAGGAGAATGACTTTGGGGTCAGTTGTCATTTTACAGAAGCTCTAAGTTCAGAGACCAGATGGTATTCTTTAAGAGATTAATTCAGAGATGCTCCCCACAAAAATCTTTAATAGGTGATTATTTTCCCAAAGCCTATTTGAGCACCAGCCCTCAGAGGACTTACAGCTTTTAAAGGGGTTCTTATATTCTTTGGCCTTTTATTCCATAATTGGGTGTCCAGTACCTTGAATAAACACGACTCCTGATGAATTCAAAGCCCAACTTTATGTAGTTCCCACTGCCTCATTAAATTTCTCTCAGTGATTCAGCCTTTCCCTGACCCCTGGGAGAGACTCAGGCAGGCCCATGACTCTCCTGCTCACTTTAGTAACAGACCAGTCTTAGGCACCTTATGAAACTCAGCCTCAATTCCAAGATATAGTATAGGCAACCAAAAGAGTTCAAACTTTTAAAATATTTATAAGGCTATATTACCTCCTAAAATCCCAGCTAGTGAGAAGAAATAGAGGGAAGAATAAATAGGGATGTGTGTATATCTTTAAAATTCAGAACATCGAAGAGTTTGAACTGAGGTCCTAACATATACATTAAACAAAATTAAAAAGAAACTCCCAATTGGTTCACCAAGTAAATGAAGGGCTATTATTATCCCTCTACCTCTGTGCCCCCTCACGCAGAGCACTGGTCTTTAAGTGGGATCATAATGCTCAGGATGTTACAAGATTATCCTTTGTGATGCAGGGAAAATATTGGAATTTTTTTACTTTTATTTGTCCAAAATGAGTTACATTAAGCTTCACTATCATTTAATGTTTTAACTGACTCTAGTACATGCATTCTGAGTGTGTGTGTGTGTGTGTGTGTGTGTGTGTGCTTGTGTGTGTCTCGGAATTGGATCGATGGACGGATGGATAGACTGATAGATAAATGGATGGATGGATGTACATTTTTTTAAAGCTAGGACTGTGAGATAAACAGAAATCTCTGGTCGAAAATATTGGGTTGGCCAAAAAGTTCGTTCAGGGTTTTCCTTAGTCTGGAAAAACCTGAATGAACCTTTTGGCCAGCCCAATACTAGAACAGTTTTGTTCTGCATTTTCAAAGCCTGATCGGTTTACTTAATTTACTCAAGTTTTCCTTAAGGGGTACAATATCAAAGAATTAATTTTTATCTTTTTTAAAATAAAATTTATTTTTTATTGAGATATTGATATAATTGACATATTATATTAGTTTTAAGTGTACAATATGAGACCTAATTTTTAGATGGAAAAATCAGTAACAGCAGTAACAGTACATCATAGATATTATCTAATTTACAAAGTGATTGTCTTGAAAACTTAGTTCTAATTTTCTTGTATCAGAATTTATTTTGAATAGTGCTGACCTATAATGAGATCTGTTTTACAGCATGAATGGAAACATATAAGGATATCTGTTTCACAAAACCAGGGCTACTCTTATACATATGATGTATTGATGTTATGTTGTCTACTCCTTCCTTTGAAACGTTGACTAGTTTCTATTAAATTAATGGTACAATCTATTATGGTTGCAACCCACAGTTTGAAATTCACAGGGCACCTGTGGGGCTTCTCAGGTCCCATAATTTCATGAGCCAATTCCTCATAATAAATCTCAATCAATCTCTCTGGATAGATAGATAGATACATAATACTAATGGCGTTGTGTGGAAGCCCAGAGCATCCTTACTCTGGCCAGCCACATTTCCTGAGGCAAAACAATTCCTGTCAGTACAGGCAGAAAATGCCTCTGAATGGAGCTTTGGCATCTGCTGTCACTGAACCCTGGTTTCCTCATCACCTTGTTCTCCAGTCTTGGTGGGAGTGAGGAAGGATGAGGTGGGGTTGAGAAAGGAGGGTGCAGAGGAAATTCTGCTTGTGCTCTTAGCTTGGCACACACCATAATTTTATATGTTTAAAGCACACCCTGAGTTCTTACAAAGGCATACTCAGGAAAATGACCTATTATTAGTTCTCTATTATGCTTTCATCATAAATACATATTACTGTATTTTTAAGGCAGAGTTCAATTTTGGCACCCTATTCATGTTACTTAGGCATCAGAGAACTTGGCAAAAATGGTAGGCAGTGACAAACAAAAAGTAGTAGTTCTAGTAATTGCTTGTATTTCCTTCTGCTTAGCCATTGTTTCTTTCTTTCATCGGTTATTATATTACATTTTTCTCCATCACAGAACATTCTGGCCTGAGGTTAATTTACTTTCAAACTCAATGAACACAAGAGTGACACTGTCCTCCTTTCTGCTTTATTGCATGACTCTAAGGAGGTGCTAAAATGATTCCTCCTCCCTGAGGAAAATGAGTTTTCTGTGTGTTTTGCAAGCTTTAGGCCTAATTTGCATATTCATGGCAAGGCAATTATCTTGATTTTTGAAGAAGACATTCATTTACAATAACAAAAAATTCAGAATCCTTTCACTTGAATTATCTAAATAATTATCACAATTTCTCTCAGCAGTGATGTAGATGTGATCCCAGATGCCACTTGGCCTACAATACAAAAGCAACTACAAATCAAAGAAGCAAAACATAATTTATTGTGACATTTATCCTACTTTATAGAAGACCAAGACTAGATTCATTGCAATCCACCTTCTCAGTAACCCTGGTTGGGTCAATTCATTACTGGTGAGGCATCCAGAAAATGCTGATGATATATGTGGTCATGTCAGAGATTTTCAGCTAAATTTCTGACTTGTATTTGTCATATCGTTTGGTGATGTGATTTTAAGATTGTAGGAGAAAAAAGAAGCGATTTTATGACTGCCTGCTGGAAAAGGCTGGTGGTGTGGCAGCTTAGGAGTTCTGGGTAAGTTCTTTTTCAAAAAAAAAATTTATTAGTTATCTATTTTATACATATTAGTGTATAAATGTCAATCCCAGTCTCCCAATTTATCCCACCCCTCCCCCACTTTCTCCCCTTGGTGTCCATACGTTTGTTCTCTACATCTGTGTCTCTATTTCTGCCTTGCAAACTGGTTCTTCTGTACCATTTTTCTAGATTCCACATATATGTGTTAATATACGATATTTGTTTTTCTCTTTCTGACTTACTTCTCTCTGTATGACAGTCTCTAGGTCCATCCACATCTCTACAAATGACCCAATTTCGTTCCTTTATATGGCTGAGTAATATTCCATTGTATATCTGTACCATATCTTCTTTATCCATTCGTCTGTCAGTGGGCATTTAGGTTGCTTCCATGACCTGGCTATTGTAAATAATGCTGCAATGAACATTGGGGTGCATGTGATTTTTGAATTATGCTTTTCTCTGAGTGTATGCCCAGTAGTGGAATTGCTGGGTCATATGATAATTCCATTTTCAGTTTTTTAAGGAACCTCCATATTGTTCTCCATAGTGGCTGTATCAATTTACATTCCCACCAACAGTGCAAGAGTGTTCCCCTTTCTCCAAACCCTCTCCAGTATTTATTGTTTGTAAATTTTTTGATGATGGCCGTTCTGACCAGTGAGGTGATACCTCAGTGTAGTTTTGATTTGCATTTCTCTAATCATTAGCAATGTTGAGCATCCTTTCCTGTGTTTGTTGCCAATCTGTATGTCTTCTTTGGAGAAATGTCTATTTAGGTTTTCTGCCCATTTTTTGATTGCGTTGTTTGTTTTTTTGACATTGAGCTGCATAAGCTGCTTGTATATTTTGGAGATTACTCCTTTGTCAGTTGCTTCATTTGCAAATATTTTCTCCCATTCTGAGGGTTGTCTTTTTGTCTTGTTTATGGTTTCCTTTGCTGTGCAAAAGCTTTTGAGTTTCATTAGGTCCCATTTGTTTTTATTTCCGTTTCTCCAGGAGATGGGTCAAAAAGGATCTTGCTGTGATTTATATCAAGGAGTGTTCTTTCTATGTTTTCCTCTGGAGTTTTATAGTGTCCAGTCTTACATTTAGGTCTTTAATCCATTTTGAGTTTATTTTTGTGTATGGTGTTAGGGAGTGGTCTAACTTCATTCTTTTACATGTAGCTGTTCTGGATAAGTTCTGAGGAGGAAATCTGCTGTCACTGACCTCACCGACTCCATCCCTGCTGAGCTGCCTGGTGTCGCACGCAACTGCCACTACCTCCTGGAGTGCAGGACCATAGCCCCCTTCTCCTACCAGGAGCTGCCTGGTCCATTTCTTCTTGGCAGGTCCGGACCAATTGCCTCACAGAGAACCTCCTGCTTTTCTCGGGTCTCTGTCTGTCCTGCACTACTTTTCCTCCCAGCACTGTCAGGTTTTCTAAACTTTCTCCCATCCTTTTTCTCGAGAGAATTCAGTGCACACCTGGGCAGGACTAGGGGACCTGCGGGGAGAAGCTATGAGTCCATACTTCAAGAGTGAGTGGAAGTTGGAGGCTCCGCAGCGCCCTTAGGACATTTCCAACGTGGCGACACAGATGCGTGAAAATGCTCTGTCACTTTCAATCCCTGCCCAGGCTGGGCACAAGGGCGGCTCAGAGCGGCAGGTGAGGTCAGTGACTTCGGCAACTGCAGGAGCAGGGAGGGCTCACACTGTCCACTCTGACCTGCCCAGTGGACCTCTGGGAGCCCACATCGCAGCTCTGCAGGACTTCAGCCCAGGCCCCAACCTGGGAGCTTCGGAGACCTCTGCTCGTGCCTATCCACAGCATCCTTTCCTGCTCACCCTTTACACACCGACCGTGAATCCCTCTCCCAGATTCATCCTGGCCTTCCTCAAATCTTTCCCTTCACCCCCGCCCACCTGCTCTCCTGACCTCACACTTGAATTTGTCTTTCAGTGGGCAGTTAGGAGATTACGTTTTCCTCCAGCCATTCCTAAGTGAATCAGGGGTAATTCCAGGACCGGAACTCAAAGTCCTTAGGCAACTGGTTCTACACTTACCTTTTTTTTTTTTTGCGGTACGCGGGCCTCTCACTGTTGTGGCCTCTCCCATCGCGGAGCACAGGCTCCGGACGCGCAGGCTCAGCGGCCATGGCTCACGGGCCCAGCCGCTCCGCGGCATGTGGGATCTTCCTGGACCGGGGCACGAACCCGTGTCCCCTGCATCGGCAGGCGGACTCTCAACCACTGCGCCACCAGGGAAGCCCTCTACACTTACTTTTGACTTTTATTTCTTACCAATCTTCTAAATGAATCCACTTCTCCAGGGATGCAGAATACCTGCACACACACACACACACCCACACACACCCCAATGGCGGTAATGATGATCCCTGCTCTCAGCTTTTCCTGGTGGTCCAAGTTCTAATTCCCCCTTCAGCCTGTTCTTTTCTTGCTGGGATGTCCCTCAGGCCCTCGTGGTGGCTGCAGTCCACCATCCACCTCCTCTCACAGGCATACTCTTTCCCACACATTCTACCTCTTGGTAATGTCTACCGGTTGTTTCCACTTTTAGTGTCTTGGTTTTTCTGTTACAAGCAAATTCAAAACTCTTCAAGAGGAGATACTGTCTCTTTTTGCTATGTTTCCTCCATAGTACGCAGCAGAAAACTGGGTGTCTAGAGGCAAATCGTATTTATTGATAATTAGCAGGGCCTCCATAACCCCCGAGATCCCAGTAAGGTGGTCTCCCAGCCTCAGTTACGTGGGTGGTCAAGGTCCAAGTCCCCTTTTAGATTCTGCAGGTTCCTGGGGGCATCAACCTTCCCCATCCCCCTACTCCCAGGTGAGCTGCCTTGCTCTGCAGAATGCTGATCCAGATACAAAGTCCAGCAAACAAACAAAAATCCATTCACAAAAGCATCTGAGAGCCTAGTAGGACTTACTGACAATTTGAGAAGGAAATGTTAGAAATGTTTTTTCTAACATTTTTTCTAACACACATATTCATCAGTGGCCTACCTGGGCCTCCTCTCTCCTCCCTCCCTCCTCTTTTCTCTCTACCCCCATCCTTTCAAAAGTAGCTCCCTGAGAAGTGCAAACCACTCCCCACCCCATCTCCTTTCACTTTCTCTGCAAAGCAACCTACCTCTTTCTCTTGGTGCCCAGTACCTACTGACCATTGCTTTTAGGGCTTCCCTTGTGACCCCAGTAGTGCATCAAAGCTATTTTCTCAAGAAGAAAGTTCTATCTCTCCTGGGAAATCTGGTACAGCTGTTAGAATAACTTTTTAAAAAAACTTGTTACATTGAAATATCTGCTCACTTCATTCTGAGGCTTCTGCTGTTCCTCCTTTCCCGTTTGTTAAATTGCCGCGTATTGTTACTGAATGACCTCCTCTCCCCCACCTTTCCTACCTTCAGGATTTCGTTCCTGTGCGCTTTCAAAAGGGCCTTATTCTTGACCTCCAGAACCTTGGACTTCATTCAAGCACTTTCCCCAAAGTAACCTTTTCCTTCTCAAGTGGATAAGGCTGACAAAATGGAGATATCAAAAATGGCAGTGATACCTGTCTGGGTTACTTCGCTTATTTAGTTTACTTTATGAAGTACTCAATTCGTCTGCCAGTAACATTATCAATACTCAACAACAAGATTGCCTTGGCAATCTCCAACATGATGACTCAGTGGAGATAGCTGCACGCCCTCCTGACTTTTTAAGTAATGCTCTTTGTCACCTTCTAATGTCACCTGTTCTCCTTTGCCAAGACTGCTACCACTTATCTCCATTAGTTCTTGAATCTGTTTTTTCCTTACATCCATTAGAATCAGTGTAAGCTAGCTCTGCAGAAAATGCCACCAAAGTCTTTAAACTATCTTACCTTCCCATAAGACGTCCTAGTTCACGTTCCTAATTCAACTATAGCTCATAATTCTAAATTGTTTCTTATTTCTGTCTTCACTGGAATCTTGAGTATCGCATAATTTCACAGCCTTGGTAAGTTTTTCTTAAATTTTTCTGGTGCGAGTAGTTCGTGGACACCGTACAATGTCACTCCAGTGTCACTCCACTCCAGTGGTTGTACTACTTCCTAAACAAGTCCCAGTTCCTGCCCCTCAAAGCGTGCACACGCGCGCACACACACACACACACACAAAATCAAATGGGTGCTGCCAATGATTCTCATTTTTGAGAGATAATTTCTAGTTTTCAAAAGTGAGTTCAATAGCTACCATTTTTAAAAAAAATCGAGCATAACTTTTTAGCCCTACCCAGATGTTAGCTGTTTTTATTTGGGAATATTTGCCCCTTGAAGATTTGCCCCTTGAAGATGGAAAAGAGTTATTACACAGCTATGATGCCGGACAAGAGTAGATGCTTACATAGCACTTTCACTAATTTGCAGAGAAAAGGCACTTACAGCTTGGACACCTCCTTAGATTGCTCCCTTCTTTCCAGCAGGCTAGAGAAACTCTCTAGTCTCATCTCCCTTGATTGTATCAGGGGAAAAGCTAAAGTGTCAGACAATACTTGGCTGGCCTGCCTCGTGCTGGTCCCACGGGGCCTGGGTTCTGGCCACTGTGAGAGCTTTTGGCAAGTTAACCTCTCAGAGTCTCAGTATTCTCCTTTATAAAGTCGGCACAATAATAAAATAAGAAGAATAACGAGATACTGCTGGACACAGGAGCGATGTGCTGTCTGCATTCTACGTGTTGGCCCTGGGACATAGCCTGCCTCTCTGAATCTGCCCCACCACAGTCCCTGCTCTGGCTCACCTCGTCCTGGGCTGGTAGAGGGGAGATTCAGCTGTTTCTGCTGCAGCCTCCCCACCAGCCCCACTGCTAACCATTCAGGCTCCCCTCCCTCTGCTTGTGTCCAGTGACTCACGTGGGCCTCTGTGTTTTCCTGGCTGCAGCTTCCTCCCTATCCAAGCCTACCTGAGAGCCATCTTTCTGGGACTTCCTACGAAATCATGGTGCTCCAAGGCTTCCACCTCTTACTTTTTTAGTACAGTCAGATTTATTTGGCTTCAAACACATTTTCTATCATTCTGGGGAATGATGTGAGTGGGAGGGTGAGGCGATAGCATTTCCTCAGTTGACATCGTGAAACAGAAGTGTCACAGTATAGCTGGACTTTTTCTTTGGTTCCTAGTGAGTTTGGAATTGCTTATGTCATTCTTAATTTTTAAGGAGTAACATCTTAAACATCATCCAAGCTACATCTTAGATCCTTGAAATTATAAGACAGAATGACTAAGGAAGAGGGCATCCAAATGTAATATACTCACCACAATAGCTAATATTAGCAATTAATAGGGGAGGTACTATGGCCTCATAGGCAGGGTGCTTTGCTCCTGCACTGCTCTGACAGATGCATAATTCTTCCTGAAACAACTCAAGATTTACCTTTTTTGCTATTATCCACTTGGACCCTTACAGTAAGTACCACACAGTGTAAGGTTTGTCCATTTTCGAGGCAGTTTATCAACAGTTTTGTTCATATTTGCTCCTATTTCATGGCTGCAAAATCTTCCATCTCTGATGGGTTCCTTTGGAATGTTGACTACTGCATCTCTTGACACACGTGTGCCCAGGAGAGCAGGACAGTTGTCCATGTGTTTGGACACTGTGTTGACACAATCCAGCATTCCACTGGGCACCGATTCACATTAAGCTGGAGGGAACTAAAGCTTTTTCCCCTCCATATGTAGTTATTGTTTTTTGCCAGTTGTGAACTTGGACAGCCCCTTGTTTTGCCACTTTGCATAGGAACCTGACTTTACCCTCTATCCCTATTATAATTCATTGTGTTAGATTCATTCCATCCATTCTAGGCTGTGAAATGCTTTTGGATCTCAACTGTCTCCCATATCTTAGCCCTCTTCTGCTTTATAACATTTGCAAATGAGATGGGTTTCCCTCGGGGCCTCACCCAGTCATTAATAAAAAAGAAAAAAGGCCGAGGGCCAAGACTGGTAACACATTCCTCTGAGTCAGGAGACTTCAGAGAGAAAACTAGTCACTGTGTCCAAAAGGACAAAGTGGATGGCATGTGTGCGTGTTCTAGCATTCCCTTTAACTCCAAGGATTGTTTTTTAAAATATAAAAGTGCAGGAAGTTTAAGATATCAAAAATCAGGCTTTTATTCAAACCAGGCAGTCAAAAATGCTGGAGACCCCCAAACTGGGATGTTATAACTGGGCCCTTCTTAGGTGCCACCACGAGATACAGGTGACAGAGTGAGTGTTAAGTCATCCTGCACATGTTTTAAATTTTATTTATTTATTTTTGGCTGTGTTGGGTCTTTGCTGCTGCGCGCGGGCTTTCTCTAGTTGCGGTGCGCGGGCTTCTCATTGTGGTGGTTTCTCTTGTTGTGGAGCACGGGCTCTAGGTGTGCGGGCTTCAGTAGTTGTGGCACGCGGGCTAGAGTAGTTGTGGCACGCAGGCTCTAGAGCACAGGCTCAGTAATTGTGGCGCACGGGCTTAGTTGCCACGGCATGTGGGATCTTCCCAGACCAGGGCATGAACCCATATCCCCTGCATTGGCAGGTGGATTCTTAACAAATGCGCCACCAGGGAAGCCCCTGCACATGTTTTATGAAGCCTCCAAGTCCTCCCCCTTACTTCTAGAATACAGAAGAGGTCAGTGTGAGAAGAAACAGTTCTGGAGAGGGCTTTGGTGAGGAGAAGAGCTATGGGGAAAGCTGTGCTTGATCAACATCCACCCATTCCTTCCACCCCACTCAGAAGCCAGTCCCGCCTTGCAACAGAAGACACATTTGGTCTGTATTTGAGGACACTTACTTCTATGGGGCAACTGAGGATCCTGGACAAATGATCAGTCATGATCATATCATCGGTTTACTTAGAATGATGCTTTCTTCTGGACTTCTATATTATAAAGAGTTTCCAAACTGGAGCTATTATTTATATTCATCTTTAACAAATAGTAAAAAAAAAAAAACAAGTCATTACATAGACTGAATGTGGTGGAATGGGATCATTGATGTGTTCCTTGAAATTTTGGAAACTAAATAAAACAATATTTCACTAGCTTAATTCCCTAGACTTATATTCGAGAACTGTTAAGATTTACAATAACATAAAAATGACTTCATCCTTAGTCTTTTATCCACTCTTTTAATGAACCTCTAAATAATAAACTGGGTCAGTGATTCAACTATCCACATCCATGTGTCATACTTAAAAGAGAGATGACTGAAGAGACAATGATGCTAAACAAGTTGGATTTTTCTACTTAAAAAAAAAAAGGATAGAGAAAACGTAACCTTAAAGAAAAATAGATAATGGGGAGTAATTTAGTAAATTACTAGTCTCAAATGCAAGAAAATGCATTCCCCACCCCCTCTTCCCTACTCTCCCTCTTTGGAAGGTTTTCAAACTTATCATAGCCTGGGCCAAATTAGAAAAGGAAATATTATGTGTTGAACTTATGTTTTGGTTTTCCCTTACAGATGGGAGAAAACTCCCCCAAATAAGTAAAATGCAGAATATCTTAATACAGTATCTACTTTTGTAACTTAAATTGCTCTTTCTTTCCCATAAAATTAAGTGCAATGGAGCAGAAGTTCTGTGTTTGTCACCAATCCTTTATTGAAACTGGTAACTTACACACTTTATAATAGAACAACAAAAATAATGTTCAATATATACAGCCTTTGCAATGGTCTATTTGACTATACACAAGGCAGAGTGATAACACAGTCTAATCTTCATAATAATTTGTGCACAGAAAGACACCCAACAGTCAACATGTGAACATTACAGTGAAATGACATCACAAGTCCAGTGAAAATTCAGCCTAATACAAAATGTACTATCTATTGCAAATGACATCTCTAAATGCCCAGAGCTTGTTCAGTAGTAATTTTACCCAGAGTCCGAAGCAGAGATTTGGTGTGTGGCTATAAGTCTTTTAAGTGAGACCACCTCTGCAGACAAGTTGGCTATCCCCTGCTTCAAAAACAAATTCTCTGGGTCAGAGACTTTGTAACCATTGTCTTTCACTTCGACCACTCCAGTTTTGTAACTACTCTGAGTTTTGCCATTAAGTTCTTTTTGATGCCAGTGTTCAGATTTGAGAGACCAATCTTGAATGTTAGTCACTTGCACTGAAAAGGGAGTGAGAGAAGAATGTACCAGATTGGGGGCATTATGCTTCTCAAGTTCGAAATGTCTCTTAGACGTCATGTCAACAGGCGAAGAAAGTTTTTGTGTGCCATCAAATTCGTGATCGAAGGCTTCCACTTTTATCTGCATGGCTTTGGCTTTAATCCGAAGCTTGTGCGGCAAGGCAGAGGAGTTCACTTCTGGAACTTTAACCACTGTGGCGTGGACACGCTGAAGTTCGACGGGAGAGTGGATTGGGCCCTTGGGAACCTGCTGCTCATCTTCTCCATCGGATGACTTTCCTACTGCACCTTCATCGGTTTCTGATGTCCTTGGAGAGTTACTGGAGGATCGGTTGACCTGCAGCAGAGGGGGAGAGTGTGAGTAGCCAGGAAAAGAATTCCCCATATAGTTCTGGTACACGGCCGCTCGGTAGGTGCCCGGGTCATCTCTGGGCTCCCTGGCATAGCTCTCCAGTTCCATCGGCTCTTGCTTGATGACCTGGAACTTGCTTTCTGGGCTTCTGCAGCCACTCTGCCCAGGGCCCTCCTGCGAATGTTCTAGCGAGGACACTTCTGAAACATCAGACAGAGAGCTCTGTGGAGAGTGCTTGATGACAGAAATGCAACTGCTGGCCACCATCGAGGGCTCGTGCTCATCCACAAAGGCGCTCACGGTGGATTTGGAAGTCTGGTAGTCTTGAAAATACACAGCTGTAGAATTACTGAGTTTCTGAATCTCCTGGGCATAGGCTGTCGAGCTAATTAAACCAAACTTTAATTTTAGGGAAAGCAGTTCAGCTTTTAAAGTGGCGTTTTCTTCTCCCAGTGCAATGAGTTTGTTCTCCAAAACCAGGTCATTCAGTCGACGCTTCTCCCGAGACCTCTTGGCAGCTTCGTTATTTTTCCGCCTCTTTTCCCAATACATGGCATCTTTCTTCTCGTCGGGAATGAATTCCCGTTTCCTCCGACATGCTGAAGATTTGTTTTTCCCCACACTTCCTTCATTGAGAAGGAGCTCTTCCCCTGTCGTCAAGTCTTCGGAGACTTCGGATAAGGCAGAATTAAGCACCATCATCTTGTCCACGCTGCTACCAGCATCAAGAGATGCCTGCTCCTTCTTGATGCTCTGCATTTTTCTCAGCTGCATCAGAAACAACCTTAACCTATATATGCGGTGAAGGAGAAGAAGTTATTTCCTCAGTAATCTCAAATGCTTTAAAAACTGCGGTTTAAAATCCATCAATATTCTTCTTTTTGTTCGACCGTCCAGGATAAATCTCTTCGGCTTCTCTCACCAAACGGAGTAGGGGTCTTCTAGGTCACCTGCAATACATGAAGAGAAACAGTTATCCATTTGGTAAATATTTATTACCAATTATGTACAAGAAAGTGCACGAAGCATTGAGGGTCAATATTTCTGCCCTTCAAAGAGTTTACAATCTTGCAAGGAAAATAAGTACCCAAATACTTATACGGTAAAGTTGTAAAGGACAAGTCCACAGTGAGACCTGTGGTCCAGGACAGTGAGAGAAAAAAACACATCTGCCCCAGGGAAAAACAGAGGAAGACTGTGTTTCAGGAGAAAAAATGGTGGGGTGGGGCATGTGGGGATAGGACATTACAGGACGGAAATGACAGATCGCCTCTGGTTGGTAAGTTTTTAAATAGTACTTGCATCTTGTGGGGCTTCTGAATACTTTTAGATAGCACTTATATCACTGCCAAGCAAACAAGCTCACCTCATAAAAGGAACTTTTCCAAGTAAACCCCTTTAATATCAGTAAACAAATTCTGTAATTACATGGAATCAAATAAAAACAGAGCTAAATTTTTATTGCCACAAAAATAAAAATAAAAGCCACACAAACAACTGAGTTGTAGTTGTTTAATCTCTTATGTGGCTGATGTCATGGTCATTCTCCCAAGTGACTCAGCATACCTGAAAAGGACTCTTTTCAATAAAGCCATCTCTTTTGACACATTTGTGCTATGAGGTTAGAAATGTTCTTTTTTTTTTTTCCGGTTCCTTCAAATTGATTTATCAAACATTCACTTAAGATTGAAGCATCCACAGTGCTTTTTTTGGTCCTGACAATTCTGTCATAATAGATTTCATTGATAAAGTAGCTTCAGACTAAAATAAACGCTTATTATTCAAAGGGATTTTTTTTTTTAAGTACAGTGCCTTCTTGAAACTTAAAATTATTTTAAACCAAGAGAATGTAATTATGGAAAGAATTTCTTTCCATTTTACTAATTAGTTTCAAACAAAATATAAGAACTCAAAAATAGAACCATCAACTAGCTTCCTTTTCCACTGATGACATATTTATAATCTGAACTTGGCCTGACAGGAGATAATAAATCCATATTAAGTTCCAATAACAATCTTCTCGTGGTCATTTTGGATCTGTCTTCCTGGACAGGGCTTCTCTGTCTAATTTTCCAGTAGGTAATACTTTCATAAAGGAGATATGGTAAGACAACTGTTCATTCGGCACTATCTGTATATGGCACTCTTCCTGCCCTATTAAAAAGATTTAATGTTTTTGTTTTAGGTCTCTCTTTCTTTCTTGTGCATAGTTTTATAATGACTAATGACGTTTAATTTTATCAGCTGGAAAAGACTGCCAGCTTCCTGTGTCTTTTCCAGAAGGAATGATGTAATAATTTCAGGATCATCAAGAATAAGGTTTAATGCCATGTTTCTGTCCATCAAATTGAGCCAATGGAAACAGTGAGTTGCAACTTAGCAAAACTTGTGATTACAAATACCGAGCTTCCGTTTGTTTTTGAAAATATAGCTTTAATGGGAAATGAAGGCAATGAGTCTGCCACAGCAGGCCGTGATGGTGTAGAAAGGGGAGCTTCCTAGTTATCACTTAGTAAACAACCCTGCTTCCTATATTTCCAGTTAGGTTTCTTGTTCTGATATGAAAACCCCTTTTCCTTCAATATACTGAATGGATTCTTCCCTCCTGTCAAGAATTTGTATTCCCTAATTCAGTTAAGTCTTCCCCCCTGAAATCAAATGAATGTTGAAGCAAAGAGTAAAAATTCCAGTTCCAGGAAGATAATTACATTGAACTTTTCCAAGATGCTTTTTAAATCTCCACTGTATCCCCAGATACTACTGTTTTTTAAAACATTATGCAGTTCCTTGCACACTATTATTCTGAGTATTTTCTCCACTTGAGACTCTTTCTCTTCCATGCATTTTTTAATTTGTCCCTTCCTTGGGGAAAAAAAATTACATTCCTTTTACATTTCACCTCACCTATGAGTTTTTACAGTTATGCTTTTGAAATGCCCCACCATTCTGTGTTAGTTACCGTTCCTAAACTTTTCATTCTTTCATCATTTCATGTTGTTTCATCATTTCAAACCTACATTGAGTGAGTTGGGACTCTCTTCAATCTCCTGGTCCAAAGAATAGCGCTGAGTCCAGTGTGAGTGAGGGCGGGCAGGCAGCCCTTGCCACACTGCATAGAGAAGATAACACTACTTCCATTTAACAAAAATATCCCACTTGTCCTAAAATCTCTTAACCCATTTCTTCTGGGTGTCTAAGTACTTTATGTCCACTTTGTCGTCTTTACAACTTTGTTGGTACATTCAAAACCTGCAGAAAAATCTCATTTCTTTTCAGTTAATATTCTTCCTATTTGAATTTCACTATGTGTACTAGAATCTGGTTCTTCCTTCATCCGCACATATTAACTGCCTCTATGATTCCACCAGCAAATCAGGCCATAACGACATTAGGATATTTTCTGTAATATTATTTATCAAATAACCTTGCAGTGTTGAAAAGAGTTTATCAGCAGTGCGAGATACTGTAGAGAGAGGTGCTGATTTTGTACAATGTGTATCTTCCTACATGTTTGTTTTGTATGCCCAACTAGACTGCAAATTAGTTCAGGGCTCAAATTAATATATTTGTATCCTAGCAACAAACTGAACCTATTAGGTGCTCAACATCTGATTGACAGTCACTCATTTGCCTTATATAAGAGAGCTTTGTGCCAAAAACACTTTGTTGATAAATTCTTTTAAATCTGATTATTACATAAATTCTAAAAAAGATATTTAACTTAGTAACAGAGAGCTTCTCTTATTCATTCCTTGACTTATTCAACACATATGGAGCACCTACTGTATACCTGGCACTGAGCCAGACTGGGGGCACATAAAGAGTGAAGGAAGAATCAAACTCCCAAGAGTCAAGGGACCCCCTTAGTCTTTGGTGGGAGACAGGCTTGTGAATACAGCGCTCATCCAGGGGTGTGCTAGGAGCACCGCCAACAAGGGGTGTTGGTGCACATATCACATTGTTTCTAGCTGCACTGCCTTTTTCTTTGTATGGTGACAGTAAAAACAATTATAACAGGTGCCATTTACTCAACACTGACTATGCAACAGACACTGTGAGCCTGGCCTGTCATTATTTCACTGCCCTCATAATAACCACTTTCAGATGAGAAAACTAAGGCTCAGAGAAGTTAAGCAACTTGCCCAGTGTCACACAGCGAGTTAAGGGGCACAGCTAAGATTCCAGGACAGCCCTGACCCCAATCCAATTCCTCTAACAGTACCCATTCCTGTACTCCCAGAGGGTTGTTCTGGTGTATATCCCTGCAATGCATCTCATTTACATACAGTTCCTTTCTGTGTTACTCTCATTTCTGGGTAATATATGCCCACTTACTAAGTGACTTTGGGGGCAGTAAAGCACTATTAGATGCTGCCAGAACTTCTTTAAGACAACAAAGGTACCATCTGGAACTTTTCTCCAGCTTCCACAGAGTTGTATAGCCTGCAAGTATTTAATGAATTGAGAAAACATTCTAAATTTTCATATCTCTGCTAAAATTTTAATCTCCGGGCAAACCTACATGCTAAAATAAATAGAAGGAAAAAAATTAAAGCTATTAGCATTGCCACCTGTGATTTTTTGGTACACAACCAAAATGTATCCATTTTCAACATGGTGGGAGAGGGCAGTTAAACCACAGAAAGACTGAGTGACTTTCCCAAGGCCATGCAGCACTAGAGGGCAGAGGTGTTGAGGGCAAAGAATCTATTTGTGCCCTTCAACAATAAATTTAAATTAAAGTGAATGGAAAGGTGGTTTACAATGCCTTCTAAAGACATCAGTTTTTATGCTCAACTAACTAATGACTTTATTTCAGTTCCAGTGTTTTCCCTTATGATTACTTGAACAGTCATTTCACCTCTGCCTCATGTTTTCAGATCACCACTAATGCTGTGTTACATCAGTCACCACTAGTTTCCTTTCTGGTGAATAACTGACACTAAATGACAATTCTATGATGCTGGGGTATTCGGCACGATCAGCTTCATTACACGCATTAGATAATACGGGTGCTTCTTAAAAACACAAATAAAAGGAGAAATTTAAGAGCAGGAGTCATCACATTCTAATGACATATTTTCCCACACCTAACTCGGATGTACCATTGCTAACTAATGCTTTTTTGTAGTACATCACACTATTTCTACAGGCAGGAGTTATGTTTCATAAACCCAGATTTTAAAGTCTATTTAAGTCAGATGACCTAAATATTGTTTTTAATTAAGATAAATTTGGTTTAGAAAATTCTCTAAAAGAATAAAGCTTTACAACACAAATTCTAGCCCAAATTTCTTTTTGAGGAGGGACCTTATGACTTATGTTTACAATGACAGACCTGTATCTTCTCTGGCCGCCAACACATCTCTCAGAGAAATATTGGTGGACAATTCAAACTTGTTACAAAACAAGAAGAGAAGAAACGTTTTGTTTCAAGCATCTAAAATCTTACTAATAGCTTAGATGTTAAAATCTACTATGAGAAAAAATCATTATTATTTCTTTAAAGAGATTGCAAATTGCTTCTATTTGATACTTTGATTTTAACATTCTGTCAATACAAGATGAAATACTATTTGATGTGCCCAATGATTTGGAAATATTTTGATAGAACTACCTCATTTTACCTCTACTCTCTGAATGTACTGTTTACACCCTCAGAGGTATAGTATAGATACCACTAAAGAAAAAAATTCTTTTATGTTAAAATACAAACCATCTCTCTACTAAGAGGCAGTTGCTTATTTTGAGATAAGTGCCATTTTAGTGAAAAAATAAAGTTAATGAATCAATTCACAGCTCTTTAAACTAGTAATACTAGCAAATGTTAACCTACATTTTCTTCCTGTGGGTAAAATCCATGACATGATTGTTTCAATAAAATGCTTTACTTCTTTTCATGGATGAAAATAAAATCTAGGGGGGAGTGGGGGATGAAAAAACTAAGGAAACACTGAAGTTGCATGAGGATTTTCTAATCAGGCTGAAAAAATGCTTTTTAAATTAAGAAAACTATGTTAAACCTCTTTAAGTACCAGTGAAGTGCCTCCCATTAATAATATAATTCTGTATCTAGTAACACAGACTCTGAAGTCAGAGAGAAATGTATACTTGATCAAGCCATGAACACACACATAAACAGACTTTCACACTTTTCCAAAATCTATCCTATCATAGCAACAAACTGGCCTACTTTTTCTATTCGGGTACTTCTGTAAATGAATGTGTCAAAACCAGAGCAAGTTTATGATAAATGAAAATATTTCAAGTTTCTTGCCCTTTCATCCTCAACAAAGGACCACTTGAAAATTAGATTTAAACTTAATAAATATGATGACAACACTGCATTTTATTATAGCATTGATATAATTTAAGGGATTGAAATATGAAATAGTATGACCTGATGTTCTTTTACAAAAAGAGGCTACTGTTTGTAATCTAACTCTCAATGAAAATATTCTGAAGACTGCTCAGGGCAAATGCGCAGATGCTAACACATCCAAACAACTTCAAGGCTTGAGGGAGGGGAACTGGGAGGATGGGGGTGATGAAATACTAATGCCTTATGAAAAATTCTGCATTCACTTCAAAATGGGGACCATTTGTTTTCTTGAAAGTTTCAAAAAGATAATTTATCAGTCTAGCAACTAATTTGAAATCTTAAGGGACATGGGTAATTATGAAGTTACCCAGTTATAAGAAATTCTGCAACAGGTAAGTAATACCAGACTACATGCAACATGGGATAATGATGGGGAAAATGGGGTGCATGCAGAGTTGTCTGAGGAAATGGTATGGTAGGGCAAGGTTTTGAATGTCCCTAATTATACTGAAGGATCATTCCAATTTTCCTCAGCTTGACTTTTTAATTTCTTGTTCACTTTCCTTCCCAGTGAGCAAACGATTACAAATGTCATTTATTATGTGCCTCATGAATAGAAGAAATTATTTTAAATGTTTATTTTTAGTGTTTATTTGAAGGCTACTTAACTCCAGCTTTAGATCCCTAGAAAGTTAATTAATAAAAGACACCATGTTCTGATAACTAAAAGGCTTATAAACATCATTCTGCTTCCAATGAAAATGAGTCCTCAAAGCACAGATTATTACGAAAGGCATCTAGTAAATCCCTACTAAACTTTCTTACCATAAAAACAAGCTAGCATACTCTAATTAAAACCATATGAGAAACAGTAATTTTTTAACTACAAGAAAGGTATTTGTAATGAAATTTGAGAGATAATTGGGGGTGGTGGCAATACAAGCTCATTTTGAAACTGGAAAACTCTTATGTAATGTCTGTGATCAAAGGTCAATGTCTTTCGACATTCTTATACAAGTCCAATCTGGATAAAAATCAACTCAAATATAATTTAGAAAAATAACAGGATATCAAACAATGTGTTAACCCTGTGAAATACAGGCATACCTTACAAAAACAAGAAATGAATATTAAAGGAAACTTCAATTACATTGTTTCTGTCATATTTTGAACTGAATCCCAAGTGTGCTCTCATTCCTTAATACAAATTAAAAATAAACAACTTTGAACAGCATCAATGCCATCTGGATTACAATGGAAATAATGAAGTATGTGTGATTTTACTAGGGTAAAAATAAAGCCTCGGCAATATGACTGCACCTTTTCCATTCCATGCTGCAATCACATTCACGTCTCAGAACTGACTCTATGGACCAAAGCAAGGTCAACTAGAAATATCCACTCAGCTGGTGAGTCAGGCACATTGCTCAACATGGGAAAGGGCCTGAACAAAGGGTTTTAATTTTCAGCTTGTTGCATCATAGTGATGTTATAATTGCACTGCGCAAAGATAAGTCTTTAACACAGAAAAGGAAATTGTTTCAAAAACTCCAGTGAGCTTGCACTCACACTCAGGGAAGGGACAGAGACAGAGGGTCACCCCACCCCCCCAATCCCCTTTTCAGGCTCCTGGCCTGGGCTGCTAATCAATTTCTCTTAGCCTCCACTTCCTCATGTCTAAAATGGGGACGATAATAGAACAGTCAACACAGTGCCTGGCACAGGAAGGGTACAGGTTTAGCAAATATTAGCTCTTCACCTCATTTCTGAAGAATGAGCAGCATCAAGGAAACGATGATGATGATTAGTTCTAGGCCTAATTTTTGCCTCTCGTAATTCGTAGTGAAGCACTGCCCTATGTTGCAAGTGTAAGGGTAAACCAAACGAAATTTACTTCTGTGTTAGTCAAAAGGGCCAACCATCAGCAGTTGGGGCATGTCCTACCGTTTTAACCATACAGGCTGCACACACTCCCTCCCAACACAGCTCATCTGTGAGGTCTAACCAGCCTCTGATCTCAGACTAGAATTTTAGATAGAGAGATTATCCAGGACCAGGAAAACCATCACAGAGAGGTAAAGGGAACTGAAAAAGGGCACCTGTTTGGCACTTTTTACACCATTCCTGCAACCATCAACTCACCTCTCCCTGTTCCTTTAAACAGTTCCCCCAAACATTAACCCAATGACTTGGGTAGTCTGAGGTTCTGCAATCCTGTCAAGAATTCCCTTCAAACTAAAATTACCATCAAACGTAATAGCAAATAGTTTTGAGAAAGAAATTAATCATTATTAGAACAGAAAAGTACAGTATTTCAAGAAGAATCTTTTTTTTAAAGATTTTTTTGATATGGACCATTTTTAAAGTCTTTATTGAATTTGTTACAATATTGCTTCTGTTTTATGTTTTGGTTTTTTGGCCCCAGGCACGTGGGATCTTAGCTCCCTGGCCAGGGATGGAACCTGCACCCCCTGCATTGGAAGGTGAAGTCTTAACCACTGGACTACCACGGAAGTCCCAAGAAGAATCATTAACTATAGGCTTAGTGCAAACTTTATTCCTTATTGCACAGAGACTTAGGCAGTGAAAAATGAAGGTGAATACCTTTATTAAAAAATATATATATATAGTTCCTGGTCACTTTTACAGGAAACATTTACTGAGCTCCCCACAACTGCCCAGCTAAACAGGTTTTATTCCCTCAGTTTACCCTGGAGGCCTATGGAAATCAGGGCAGTGCCCAAGATCACAGGCTGGGGCCTGGGACCCAGCTCTTGTGAGCCCACAGCCTGTGTTCTTTTTTAGCACTTCACTGTTTCCTAACTACTGACTGGCCTGAAACTCAAGAGAGAAACCATTAGGGATGGGGTGTAGGATTTGATCCCACAGAAGCCAACTTTTCAACAAAGCACTGCGCTGATGCCCTTTCAGAGAACATCTGTGACGCTGCCCTGAATTCACTGCGATTTATTGCAGGAGCACAGCCTCAGAAGACTTATTGCCAGGATGAAAGTACTACTATATACTCTTATATAGCAGGACAGCGGCATCCACACAAGTGTTTTGATTTTTTAAAATTCTGAACTCGGGGGATTTGAGTTCTCTCTACTCTAGACTTTGACCACATAGACTAAAGGTTCAAAAAAAAAAGAATACATCGACTCGACTGGCTACAGTCAAGATGGGGCTCTCCTCGTCACCACCACCAATAGTGGACCTCCCCTCTCCGCAATTTTTGTGGTCTGTTGACATTTGGAGGTTTCCTTAGGTCTTTTTCACTTCACGAAAATCAGAAGCCCTCGGCTCCGACATACAATGAAGCCTCCCCGAACAAAGGTTCCTGCGGTGCTCAGAAGCTCAGCGCGCAAAAAGCAATACGGCAGGCCCCTGGAACTGCGGAGCGGCCTCGCCCTGGGTCCCTCCTGTCCCTCCCGCTCTCCTGGCTCCCCTCCCGCCGCTCCGGCTGCCCTTGCAACCTCCCCCTCCCTCCTCCTGCCCAAGCGAACCCAGAGCGCATCGCACTCTCGGGTCCCGGGCGGTCCCTCGGCGCCCCCCCACGCGCCTCCCCAGGACCCGCCCCCGCCGGGTGGGCGGCGCAGCGGGGCCTTGGCGCCGCCAGGACCCCCGCGCCAGAACAAAGAAATGTGAGGAGGGGGCGAGGAGGAGCAGCACAGGCCGCCCTGCAGCCCCCATCCAAGCGCCGCCCAAGGGCGCTCCCTGCTGCTAACCGAGGTCCGCGCCCGCCACCCCCACATCGCCCCCAGACCCCAAGGGCCCGCAGGAGGGAGGGGTGGGCCGGGAGGCAAGGGAGCACCCCTGAGGTCGCGATCGGAAGGTGGCGCTACGCGGCCCCCTGCAGGCCCGGGGCTCCCGGCCTGCGCTCCAAAGTAGGTCGGGGTCTGACATTCGGGGCCTGGAGCAATATTAGCTTCTTGGAAAGCGACTTCAATTACTTGGGGTAATAAATTTGTTCCAGAGGTGAATCTCTGTAATACGTCCCCTCCTCCGCCCCCCTCCCACCTAAAAACCGTCCACAACCCTGCTTTTTAGTTATTTTAATAGTACATTAGGGGAAAACAAATCTGACATACACACGCCACCATATACATATATTCACATACACACTACGTAAGAGTCCAGGGACAAATTTAAAATCTGGGTATATTATATATTCATATAATCCTCACACGAATAAAACTAGGACATCCACCAAAAAAATACAATCTACTAACCTATATCTGTTTCCCATAAATCATATCTGGTCTGGAGAAAATAAAAATACGATGTGAAACAAATACTGTGACCCCATTCGCTGTTGTTATTTACAAAAGCCAAGACCAGAAGATGACACTCGGCCATCCCCTGCTGTTCTCAGGGAACAGCACTTTCCTAAAGTGTCCTTTAAAAAGATAAATGGGAGTCAGCATTCAGCAAGTCAACGGGCTCTGCGAAATGCCTTCCTAAAAATACAATCTTATCAAAGGTCTCCGAAGGCGTGGAGTTAAAACTACAGCAAATGGCCTTGAACTTGTATTTGCACACAGCCCTGGAGAAAACGCCAGAAATAGCGCTGTGAGGCCACAATTGTTAAAATGTGATAGGGCTAAATTTAGAAGAACGCACATTTCATTTAGGGCAAAAGACACACATTCGGCTGCATGAGCAAACTCAATGCTTACCCAGTTGTCTACTTTCCTGTTTAAAATATCCTTAAAAAAAAAAAACTGTTACAGTGACATTTTAAAGGCTGAGATCGTCCTACTTTCTTTGTAGCAAGATTATAAAATCACGTAATTAGCTCCCTCTTCCTGTGCTCACTGCCAGCAAATTCGTCCGTTACATAATACAACATTTCCAGGAAACTATTATGTGATCTGTCTTGTGTCTGAAAAAGCAATGACAATAAGGTGAGAAAAAGGGCTGATCGAATGGAATGCATTAAAATTAGGAAGGTGGGGAGGTGAACGTCACAATGGTTCGTCCCAGGTTTAAAAATAATAGCTCAGAACACCTAAGGGACGAGCTCGGGTAGTATCCAAGATCAGAATACAAACCGAGGAATTCTTCCTTTCATGTTTTGTAGGAGTGTTTAAAAATACATCTTTTTTATTTGGGACGTAGTATACAGGTAATGATCCAGTATCCAACGCGGCGCTAAAATTACCAAATCATTGCACACGTACGCGCACATTCCCACATCAGCCCGTAATCCTTGCCAATATTTCACTGTGGGCAGATTATGCAATGTATGCAAGTACAAATCCCACAACCTCCCCGAGCGCTGGTAAAACACGCTGACGACAAACAGGGTGGAAAACGTCTGTGCAGACTCAGCCCCGGACACAAACAAACGCAGCGCAGGCATTCTCCGAATGCCGTCACCATTCACGCTACCAACGCTCTTTCTCAACGAGAAAATCAAGACTCTTCCCCATTACTCAGCTCCCCTCCTCTCCACCGCCGCCAGCCCCGCAGAAGGGACGAGAAAGAAAAGAGCGCTGCCCTTCCCCACGAGAAGGCTCAGCCTCGGCTCAGCCTCCCCGGCGCTCTTCTCTATCAAAACATCAATTTTCCTGAAATCAGGAGACATTATGCAACAGCAGCAGGGGGAGCGCAAGCCAGCCCGGACTACGTGCCGGAGCGACGGCGCTGCAATCAAAGCAGCCACCTTAAGGTGGCGAGTCCCCCTCCTGACAAGGCAGCAAAAGTTTATGTAATGAATGCCCCGCGCACACTCGCAGCCGCCGGCCAGCTCCGCGCACAGCCGAACCCCGCGCACAGCCTAGCCCGCGCCCCGCGCCAGCCGGCCGCGCGCCCCGGGAGCGGGCGGGGAGCGGGGCACCGGGCCCGGGCCGGCGGTGGGCGGAGCGCTTACCGTGTTCCTGCTCTCAGGGCGGCGAGCTGGGGTGGCGGGGAGAAAGAACGGGGGCCGTGAGCGAAGCCGGTGGCGTTCGGGGATCGGGGTCCGGCTGGGCCTCCGGGTCGGCAGGCGGAGGCGAGGGCGCGGCGCGGGAGACGGGCGGCGCGCCGGGTCCGCGGGCGCCGTGGCCGCGCCGGGAGATGTGTGTTAGTAGGTCAGTTCCGAGCGCGGCGCTACGTCGCCGACCGCCAGCCCGCCGTGACGGGCGGCCCCGGCCCCAATCGCCGAGTCCGCACCCGCCCCCAGCCCGCCTCCAATGGCCGCGGCCAGCGGAGGCAGGCTCTCCGGTGCCCCGCCCTCGCCACGCCCCCGCCCCCTCCCCCTCCCGGCAGCGCCACCGGCAGCCCGCGTCCCTTCCCGGCCGCGGCCACCGCCGCCGCCCGAGTGCCGGGACGCCCAGCGCCTGGGGCCCCGCGCCCCGCTCCAGGGTTGCGCAACGGCCGGCGCGGCCGTCTCGACCGGAGCGAGCATGGGGAGGGGCCCGAGACCCCTGCCTCACCGTCCCGCTCCCCTCACCGCCTCCTTCGCCCTCTCGGTCACCGAGGTGCCTCTCTGAGCCCAGCGACCCTCGCTCACTCGCAGAGGCGCGCGTTTCGTCTCCCCGAGCGCGCAGCCGGCCAAGCTACCTGTTGCCGACCGAGTGCCGGGCCGAGGGCCGCAGGCTGCCGCGGCCCGGGCGTGGCAGGGACCTCCGCCTTCCCCCTCCCCTCACACTCTGGGAGGATCCCTCCTCCTTGGGGTGGGCGAGAGGGGAGGCGGGGGGCTGGCGAACGGCCAGAAGCCGGGACGAGCAGCAGAGGAGAGGGGGCCGGGCGGCCGTTCCGAGCCCCGCGGTGCTGCGTAAGCAGAGATTACAAAGCCCGGCGCGTCTCCCCTGAGAGCGCGACTGCCCGGAGAGAGGGGGCGGATGGAGGGGAGAAAGCGCAACGCATGAACACCGCCCCCTCTACTATTAGGACGAAGATGTTGGCTGCAAAGTTGTTGCGTAAGACGACTGGCAAACCAAGCTGGCCGAGGCCCATCGGCACCCACCCGCCTCGTCCCTCGGCCGTGCCGAGTGTGGCTGCCCGGGGTGCGGGTCCGCGGGGTTCAACCAGCTGGTACGCCCGCTGGCGTTTGCTGCTGGGGTTTGAGACGGCCGCTCAGGATCTCTTTTCTTAATCTCGAAGCTAGGAGCAAGTCTGTCATTTCTGCCTCTAACTGGATGTGGTTGTCTTCTCCCCCAAATTCCCGGGCTACGTAAGAGACCTAAAGAAATGGGAGAAAGGGCACCTCGCGGCGACTTAAGTCATAGAGCTAAAGACTGTAAAGGCACGTGGCACACACATGGCGCATTTACAGATAAAGCGGCAGTGCCTGCCTTTGCTAAGGGAGCCATATTCCTGACAGTGACGCACCGACTTGCCCAAACAGAGAATGTGGCAGGTGCAGAAGGACCTCCTGTCTGCTTGGACTATGCGGGAGCTGGTCTGAATGCCTTCCATGACTTTCCACTTCTTTCTCCTATGATAAAAATACACTTTTTTAAAAAAGAAAAATTTGAACTAAACACCAAAGTAGAGTGAACACCCCCCTCCCCCAGTTACCATCACCGACGTCCATCATCAATAGAAAATATGCTTGCTAATTTGTCTCTTTTCTATCTTCCCCATTCTCATATTACAGAATTATAAGTATCCAAAGACTGATGCTTAAACATGCTTATCACGTATCAGGTTTCTGGAAGCCTTCACATTTCAAACTTGTCCAAGGACAATGTTGTGGTTCAGAACACACCCATGTTCACAATTCATCTGATAAAGTGTAGGTTTATCAACAGGGCTCTGAAAACGTAGACATGCAATATGAGTTTTAGCGTCTTTCCCAAATCCACCTTTCCAGATGCTTGCCAATTCAAGAAGCACATCTCTGTATGGCTTTTGAGTCAGTCACCTCTATTAGACATTTATTCCAAAGAGTTGACTCCTTTGATGAAAATGAATCCTGATTTTGGTTTATATTTTCCACTTTTCTCACTTTTACTAATACATTTCCTTTTTTCCAAATCCTCACAATGCCCATTATAGCTTTGAAAATCTCTCTTAGATGAAATTAAAACCATATGCATGTCAGTTACCTTTTCAGGGTTAGAAATGCAGCTAGTTCCTAGAAATCCAGAGCCACCCAGAGCATACCTCCCCGAAAGATATTCTCCACATTGTTCTGCTTTTTAAATAATTTCATAGAATTCCAGAGCTGTTGTAGAATGAGTAGTAAATGGCTTTATAGAAAACAACTTAGAAATTCAAGAAAGGTAGGTAACATGCTTGGAGTCACCCCAGTTGGTGATAGTGGAGGAATTCTCTGAACCTGGAAACTGGTTCTTTATGCTGAATTTTGAAACCTGATGCTCCTCTAATTACTTGAGGGTATTCTAGATTGTGCCTGTATCATATTTGTGCATCATTTTAAACTGCCATCTTACTTGGAAATCAGGTGAGGTGTAAAAGACATCTGTGATACCAACTTAGAAAATAACTCTTTAGCTCCTCCTGGTGATTAGGAAACCACCAAACAATATGACGATGGATCTGTCTGCATGACTCGAGGTGATGTGTCCAATGTTATATCCTAGAACATTCACAGACTAGGCAAGCACTTGCAGATTAATACGAGTAAATGGAGCATAAAACCTGAAACATAGGAAACAAATTATTCAGGTTGGGGAGGCTTCCAGTAAGACAGCAGCATGGGCCTGAGCGTAGAGCAGGGTTGCCACCACGTCTCTGGGAGGAGGAGGAAGAGGGTTCTGGTTGAAGTGATGAAGTCAAAACTTCCTTACCCTCAGCTCCTTTCAGTGCTGTGGGGGAGGGATGAGGGAAGAGAAGATCAGGACCGTGATGAGAACTTCTGGCAGAAGACAGTCAACCACATTCAGCCTTATCTGACTACACTACGAACACACTTTCTGATTAAGCGAATATAACACCAATAACTTGAGAGAGGAATGACTAAGAATGTGGCCTCTCCTTTTTGAGATGGGAAGCACCCTACGACTGCAGATGTTTCAAGGGAGAAAATACCTAAGAGGACATATGTATTCAGAAGTTTTTACCCTGGGCCTCTTCAGGCAGGGGTAGCTGCAAACTGGGATATCTAATGAGAATTCAGGTTCGCTGAATGTGAACTGTGGCAGAGAGAGAGAAAATGCCCCATCTAAGGGAAATGGAGTCTGCCCTCAGTCTGCCCTCTGATGGACGAGTTCGGCAGCAATGCCCCTGGGAAGAGAGGCATTGGAGGCTGAAAGTCAGGCTCCCTACCTAGTGATCCAGATTGGACAACTCCACCTCATAGGTTCTAGATAGTGGCTTCTGGATTTCTTTGCAGAACACTTTCCACAACTGAAAGTCCTTTGGTGACCCCTGGGGCACCAGGGGCAGCATCGGGGCCCCTATGTCTATGACCCTTGTCTTTCCACTGCACTGTGGTTTTTGAGGCTCTTCTGTCCTTTTATTAAATTTCATGGACAGAAGGTGAAAAAATTCTAGGAACCCATAGGTTTCATTTATTTATTTATTTATTTTTACATCTTTATTGGAGTATAATTGCTTCACAATGGTGTGTTAGTTTCTGCTTTATAACAAAGTGAATCGTTATACATATACATATATCCTCATATCTCCTCCCTCTTGCGTCTCCCTCCCAGCCTCCCTATCCCACCCCTCTAGGTGGTCACAAAGCACGGAGCTGACCTCCCTGTGCTATGCGGCTGCATCCCACTAGCTATCTATTTTACACTTGGTAGTGTATATATGTCCATGCCACTCTCTCACTTCGTCCCAGCTTACCCTTCCCCAACCGCATCGCCTCCAATCTATGCTCTACATCTATGTCTTTATTCCTGTCCTGCCCCTAGGTTCTTCAGAACCATTTTTTTAGATTCCATATATGTCTCAGCATACGGTATTTGTTTTTCTCTTTCTGACTTACTTCACTCTGTATGAGTCTGTAGGTCCATCCACCTCACTACACGTAACTCAATTTGGTTTCTTTTTATGGCTGAGTAATATTCCATTGTATATATGTGCCACATCTTCTTTATCCATTCATCTGTTGATGGACACATAGGTTGCTTCCATGTCTTGGCTATTGTAAACAGAGCTGCAATGAACATTGTGGTACATGACTCTTTTTGAATTATGGTTTTCTCAGGGTATATGCCCAGTAGTGGGATTGCTGGGTCGTATGGTAATTCTATTTTTAGTTTTTTAAGGAACCTCCATTCTGTTCTCCATAGTGGCTGTATCAATTTACTTTCCCACCAACAGTGCAAGAGGGTCCCCTTTTCTCCACACCCTCTCCAGCGTTTATTGTTTATAGATTTTTTGATGATGGCTGTTCTGACTGGTGTGAGGTGATTCCTCATTGTATTTTTGATATACATTTCTCTAATGATTAGTGCTGTTGAACATCCATTCATGTATTTGTTGGCAGTCTGTATATCTTCTTTGGAGAAATGTCTATTTAGGTCTTCTGCCCATTTTTGGATGGGGTTGTTTGTTTTTTTGGATCTTGAGCTGCATGAGATGCTTATGAATTTTGGAGATTAATCCTTTGTCAGTTGATTCATTTGCAAATATTTTCTCCCATTCTGAGGGCTGTATTTTTGTCTTGTTTATGTTTTCCTTTGCTGTGCTAAACGTTTTAAGTTTCATTAGGTTCCATTTGTTTATTTTTGTTTTTATTTCCATTTCTCTAGGAGGTGGGTCAAAAATGATATTGCTGTGATTTATGTCATAGAGTGTTCTGCCTATGTGTTCCTCTAAGAGTTATATAGTGCCTGGCCTTACATTTAGGTCTTTAATCCATTTTGAGTCTATATTTTGTGTGTGGTGTTAGGGAGTGTTCTAATTTCATTCTTTTACATGTAGCTGTCCAGTTTTCCCAGCACCACTTACTGAAGAGGCTGTCTTTTTTCCATTGTATATTCTTGCCTCCTTTATAAAAGATAAGGTCACCATATGTGTGTGGGTTTATCTCTGGGATTTCTATCCTGTTCCATTGATCTATATTTCTGTTTTTGTGCCAGTACCATACTGTCTTGATTACTGTAGCTTTGTAGTATAGTCTGAAGTCAGGGAGCCTGATTCCTCCAGCTCCGTTTTTTGTTCTCAAGATTGCTTTGGCTATTCGGGGTCTTTTGTGTTTCCATACAAATTGTGAAATTTTTTGTTCTGCTTCTGTGAAAATTGCCATTGGTAGTTTGAAAGGGATTGCACTGAATCTATAGATTGCTTTCGGTAGTATAGACCTTTTCACAATGTTGATTCTTCCAATCCAAAAACATGGCATATCTCTCCAACTGTTTGTATCATCTTTAATTTCTGTCATGAGTGTCTTATAGTTTTCTTCATACAGATCTTTTGTTTCCTTAGGTAGGTTTATTCCTAGGTATTTTATTCTTTCTGTTGCAAGGGTAAATGGGAGTGTTTCCTTAATTTCTCTTTCAAATTTTTCATCATCAGTGTATAGGTATGCAAGAGATTTCTGTGCATTAATATTGTATCCTGCTACTTTACAAAATTCATTGATTTGCTCTAGTAGTTTTCTGGTAGCGTCTTTAGGATTCTGTATGTATAGTACCATATCATCTGCAAAGAGTGACTGTTTTACTTCTTCTTTTCTGATTTGGATTCATTTTATTTCTTTTTCTTCTCTGATTGCTGTGGCTAAAACTTCCAAAACTATGTTGAATAATAGTGGTGAGAGTGGAAAATTTTGTCTTGTTCCTGATCTTAAAGGAATGGTTTCAGTTTTCCACCACTGAGAATGATGTTGGCTGTGGGTTTGTCATATATGGCCTTTATTATGTTGATGAAAGTTCCCTCTATGCCTACTTTCGGAAGTTTTTTTTTAAATCAAAAATGGGGTTGAATTTTGTCAAAACCTTTTTCTGCATCTATTGAGATGCTCATATGGTTTTTCTCCTTCAGTTTGTTAATATGGGTTATCACATTGATTGATTTACGTATATGGAAGAATCCTTGCATTCCTGGGATAAATCCCACTTGGTCATGGTGTATGATCCTTCTAATGTGCTGTTGGATTCTGTTTGCTAGTATTTTGTTGAGGATTTTTGCATCTATGTTCATCAGTGATATTGGCCTGTAGTTTTCTTCTTTGGTGACATCTTTGTCTGATTTTGGTATCAGGGTGATGGTGGCCTCATAGAATGAGTTTGGGAGTGTTCCTCCCTCTGCTATATTTTGGAAGAGTTTGAGAAGGATAGGTGTTAGCTCTTCTCTGTTTGAAAGAATTCACCTGTGAACCCATCTGGCCTTAGGCTTTGGTTTGTTGAAAGATTTTTAATCACAGTCTCATTTACAGTGCTTTTGGGTTTTTTTGTTTTGCTTTCTTTTGTTTTGTTTGTTTGTTTTTGTGGTATGCGGGCCTCTCACTGTTGCGGCCTCTCCCATTGCGGAGCACAGGCTCCGGACAGCAGGCTCAGCGGCCATGGCTCACGGGCCCAGCCGCTCCGCGGCATGTGGGATCTTCCCAGACCGGGGCACGAACCCGCGTCCCCTGCATCGGCAGGTGGACTCTCAACCACTGCGCCACCAGGGAAGTCCTACAGTGCTTTTGATTGGCCTGTTTATATTTTCTATTTCTTCCTGGTTCAGTGTCAGAAGGTTGTGCTTTTCTAAGAATTTTTCCATTTCTTCCAGGTTGTCCATTTTATTGGCATAGAGTTCCTTGTACTAATCTCTCATAATCCTTTGTATTTCTGTAGTGTCAGTTGTTACTCCTCCTTTTGAAATTTCTGAGTCTATTGATCTGAGTCTTCTCCCTTTTTTTCTTGATGAGTGGCTAATGGTTTATTAATTTTGTTTGTCTTCTCAAAGATCCAGTTTTTAGTCTTATCAATCTTTGTTATTGTTTCCAACATTTCTTTTCCATTTATTTCTGCTCTGATCTTTATGATTTCCTTCCTTCTGCTAACTTTGGGGGGTTTTTGTTCTTTCTCTAATTGCTTTAGGTTTAAGGTTAGTTTGTTTATTTGAAATGTTTCTTGTTTCTTGAGGTAGGATTGTATTGCTATAAACTTCCCTCTTTGAACTGCTTTTGCTGCATCCCATAGGTTTTGGCTTGTCGTGTTTTCACTGTCATTTGTTTCTACGTATTTTGTACTTCATCTTTGATTTATTCAGTGATCTCTTGGTTATTTGGTAGTGTATTGTTTAGCTTCCATGTGTTTTGTATTTTTTACAGGTCTTTTCCTGTAATTGATATCTAGTCTTATGGCGTTGTGGTCGGAAAAGATACTTGATACAATTTCAATTTTCTTAATTTTGCCAAGGCTTGATTTGTGACCCAAGATATGATCTATCCTGGAGAATGTTCCATGAGCACTTGAGAAAAATGTGTATTCTGTTATTTTTGGATGAAGTGTCCTACAAATATCAATTAAGTCCATCTTGTTTAATGTATATTTTAAAGCTTGTGTTTCCTTATTTATTTTCAGTTTGGATGATCTGTCCATTGGTGAAAGTGTGATGTTAAAGTCCCCTACTATGAATGTGTTACTGTCAATTTCCCCTTTTATGGCTGTTAGTATTTGCCTCATGTATTGAGGTGCTCCTATGTTGGGTGCATAAATATTTACAATTGTTATATCTTCTTCTTGGATTGATCCCTTGATCATTATGTAGTGTCCTTCTTTGTCTCTTGTAAGAGTCTTTATTTTAAAGTCTATTTTGTTTGATATGAGAATTTCTACTCCAGCTTTCTTTTGATTTCCATTTGCATGGAGTATCTTTTTCCATCCCTTCACTTTCAGTCTGTATGTGTCCCTAGGTCAGAAGTGGGTCTCTTATAGACAGCATATGTACGGGTCTTTTTTTGTTTCCATTCAGCCAGTCTATGTCTTTTGGTTAGAGCATTTAATCCATTTACATTTAAGGTAGTTATCAATATGTATGTTCCTATTACCATTTTCTTAATTGTTTTGGGTTTGTTATTGTAGGTCTTTACCTTCTCTTGTGTTTCCTGCCTAGACAAATTCCTTTAGCATTTGTTGTAAAACTGGTTTGGTGGTGCTCAATTCTCTTAGCTTTTGCTTGTCTATAAAGCTTGTAATTTCTCCATCATATCTGAATCAGATCCTTGCTGGGTAGAGTAATATTCGTTGTTGGTTTTTACCCTTTCATCACTTTAAATATGTCCTGCCACTCCCTTCTCTCTTTCAGAGTTTCTGCTGAAAGATCAGCTGTAACATTATGTATGTTATTTGTTGTTTTTTCCTTGCTGCTTTTAATATATTTTCCTTGTATTTATTTTTTGATAGTTTGATTAATATGTGTCATTGTGTGTTTCTCCTTGGATTTATCCTGTATGGGATTCTCTGCGCTTCCTGGACTTGATTGACTATTTCCTTTCCCATATTAGGGATGCTTTCAACTATAATCTTTTCAAATATTTTCTTAGTCTCTCTTTTTTTCTCTTCTTCTTCTGGGACTCCTATAATTTGAATGTTGGTGCATTTAATGTTGTCCCAGAGGTCTCTGAGACTGTCCTCAATTCTTTTCATTCTTTTTTCTTTATTCTGCTCTACGGTAGTTATTTCCACTATTTTATCTTCAAGGTCACTTATCCATTCTTCTGCCTTAGTTATTCTGCTATTGATTCCTTCTAGAGAATTTTTAATTTCATTTATTGTGTTGTTCATCACTGTTTGTTTGCTCTTTAGTTCTTCTAGGTCCTTGTTAAATGTTTTTTCCATTTTCTTCATTCTATTTCCAAGATTTTGGATCATCTTTACTATCATTACTCTGAATTATTTTTCAGGTAGACTGCCTATTTCCTCTTCATTTGTTTGGTCTGGTGGGTTTTTACCTTGCTCCTTCATCTGCTGTGTGTTTCTCTGTCTTTTCATTTTGTTTACCTTACTCTGTTTGGGGTCTCCTTGTCGCAGACTGCAGGTTTGTAGTTCCTGTTGTTTTTGGTGTCTTCCCCCAGTGGCTAGGGTTGGTTCAGTGGGTTTTGTAGGCTTCCTGGTGGAGGGGACTAATGCCTGTGTTGTGGTGGATGAGTCTGGATCTTGTCTCTCTGGTCAGCAGGACTGCATCCGGTGGTGTGTTTTGGAGTGCCCTTGACCTTATTATGATTTTAGGCAGCCTCTCTGCTAATGGGTGGGGTTGTGTTCCTGTCTTGCTAATTGTTTGGCATAGGGTGTCCAGCACTGTAGCTTGTTGGTCATGGAGTGGAGCTGGGTCTTAGTGTTGCGATGGAGCTCTCTGGGAGAGTGTTCACCGTTTGATATTATGTGGAGCCGGGAGGTCACTGGTGGACCTATGTCCTGAACTCAGCTCTCCCACCTCAGAGGCAGAGGCTTGACACCCAGCCGGAGCACCAAGACCCAGTCAGCCATATGGCTGAAGAAAAGGGAGAGAAAAAGAAAGAAAAAGAGAAAGAAAGAAAGAAAGAAAGAAGAACATAAAGTAAAATAAAATTTAAAAGTTATTAAAATTTTAAATTATTAAAAATAAGAAAATTTTAAAGTAATAAAAAAGAATGAAAGAAAGAAAGAGACAAGAGCAACCAAACCAAAAATCAAATCCACCAGTGATAACAAGAGCTAAAAACTATACAAAGAAAATAAATAAATGGACAGACAGAACTCTAGGACAAATGGTAAAAGCAAAGATATACAGACAAAATCACACAAAGAAGCATACACATACACACTCAGAAAAAGAGAAAAAGGAATATATATATATATATATATATATATAAAACAAAAAAAAAAAAAGGAAGAGAGAAACCAAATCAAGAAACAAATCTACCAGTGACAATAAACTCTAAGTACTAAACTAAAATAAACATAAAACCAGAAACAAATTAGATTCAGAAATCAAACTCTAAGTCCACAATTGTTCCCAAAGTCCACTGCCTCAATTTTGGGATGATTCATTTTCTATTCAGATATTCCAGATATGCAGGGTACATCAAGTTGATTGTGTAGATTTAATCCACTGCTCCTGAGGCTGCTGGAAGAAATTTCCCTTTCTCTTTGTTCGCACAGCTCCTGGGGTTCAGCTTTGGATTTGGCCCCGCCTCTGAGTGTAGGTCACCAGAGGGCGTCTGTTTTTCTCTCAGACAGGACGGCGTTAAAGTAGCAGCTGATTGGGGGCTCTGGTTCACTCAGGCTGGGGGTAGGGAGGGGTACGGAATGCAGGGCAAGCCTGGGGAGGCAGAGGTCGGTGTGACATTGCAACAGCCTGAGGCGCCCCATGCGTTCACCCGGGGAAGTTGTCCCTGGATCACGGGACCCTGGCAGTGGCGGGCTGCACAGGCTCCCGGGAGGGGAGGTGTGGATAGTGACCTGTGCTTGCACAAAGGCTTCTTGGTGGCTGCAGTAGCAGCCTTAGCATTTCATGCCCATCTCTGGTGTCTGTGCTGATAGCCGCAGCTCACGCCCCTCTTGAAGCTTGTTTAGGTGGTGCCCTGAATCCCCTCTCCTCGCACACCTGAAAACAATGGTCTCTTGCCTCTTCAGCAGTTCCAGACTTTTTCCCGGACTCCTTCCTGGCTAGTCGTGGCACACTAGCTCCCTGCAGGCTGTGTTCATGCAGCCAACCCCTGTCCTCTCCCTGCGATCTAAACTCCGAAGCCCGAGCCTCAGCTCCCAGCTCCCGCCCACCTCGGCAGATGAGCAGACAAGCATCTCAGGCTGGTGACTGCTGGTTGGCACCGATCCTCTGTGCGGGAATCTCTCCGCTTTGCCCTCCGCACCCTTGTTGCTGCGCTCTCCTCCGCGGCTCCGAAGCTTCCCCCCTCCGCCACCCGCAGTCTCTGCCCGAGAAGGGGCTTCCTAGTGTGTGGAAACATTTCCTCCTTCACAGCTCCCTCCCACTGGTGCAGGCCCCATCCCTATTCTTTTGTCTCTGTTTTTTTCTTTTCTCTTTTGGGCTACCCAGGTACATGGGGAGTTTCTTGCCTTTTGGGAAGTCCGAGGTCTTCTGCCAGCGTTCAGTAGGTGTTCTGTAGGAGTTGTTCCACATGTAGATGCATTTCTGATGTATTTGTGGGGAGGAGGGTGATCTCCACATCTTACTTCTCCACCATCTTGAAGGTCTCTCTGTTTTCTTTTTGCACTAAAGCTTTAAAATGTGAGTGTGGCAGCAATTGTCAGGGCTGGTCACACATGGGAGGCCTGCCCCCACCCATCAGTATGTGATTTATGCTGGTGTTTTGGCTTTGACCTAATGAGTCATTGAGTGTTCGGGCAGAAACTTCCTGGAATGGTATTTCTTTCTTTCCCTCATGTAGTTTGTTTTATTTCTACACTTCATGTTATTTCTAGTCCTTAGCCTTGTCTACTCCTTCCCCTTTAATCTGCCCACTGTTGTTGAACTTTATTCTTTCTGCATTTTTTTCTTTTTGCATTTTTCTCTTTTGATTTATTTGATTCATTCTTATTTTTTCCCTTTGACCTTTCCTCAATCATCAAATCCTCATTACTCCTTTGGATTCTTTCCTCTACCAAATTTCCACCCCCTGTTTTCTCTCACCCCCTACCTGGCCCAGCCACAACCCAGATATTGTGAGTGATCAAAATTTCCACTCTGTCTTCCAGTCTCAGCAAGAGTCCCCCAGCTTCTGCCACATGGTTCCATTAGTATGCTTGGCCTTATTTTTCAAAAACTAGTTTTTGTGGGAAATTGGGTAACAGAAAATGGTGAAATAACACTCCCCCAAAAGTACAGACTTTATCGTATGGCAAGTTGAAATGTATCCTATTAAATGGCGCTTGCTCAAGCTAAGAAAGAAATTAGATCTCTACACCGACTATGTGATTTCCCCAGACAAAAGCAGCGGATGGTCTGAATACATTTCAAAGCATTTCCAAAAAGACTCAGGAAAAAGACCAGAAAGAAGTGATTTTGCAAATGAAGAGAGAATGTTGCAAGTACACCATTACAAAAATTGAAACATGTCTTTAAATTCAGCCACCACAGATGGCACACATTTCAATTAACATTTTTGTTCATTCAGATTAAATGGTATATGTGAGTAAAGGTGTCAAAATAAAGGAAACTAACAAAAAAGTGGATGATAGGCAGGGGAATATACTAAAAGTGGTCAAGACTTGGGAAGCAGCTAATTGTGTTCATTGCAAAACCTCCAGTGATGGAGCAAGCATGTGGCAGCAGTTAGCAGGCGACTGGGACACAGTTAGCAGAGTTACAAGAGTGTGAAATATAAAATTGTGAAATGTGTTCTAACAAAAGTCATTTTACTAAGAATAAGAGATGACACGTCCACATTGCAATGCAGCTTCAGCTACGGAGGCAAACCTTATCTAAACATTTCTGCAAAGTCATGCACAGGGTAGTTCACTGGGAAGAACCAAGGCTGCAATTCAGGAGGATGGGGTTCTAGTGAATTCCTTACCCCAGACTCACTAAGGGAATCATTCCATCTCTATGAACCTTGTTCCTTCATCTGAGACCCAAGGGAGTTGAAACAGATTCTCTATAGCATTCCTTCTGGCATTGCAATGGGGTGATTCTTCAGCACAGGCCACAGGCATGCAGTGCAGAAAGGGAAACCTGCAAATTTGGCATTTACCTGCAAATTTGGCATTTACAGAGAAGCAGTCCCAGGTTAATGCTGGCCCAGCCATAACCTTCACTTTGCCTAACTGTAACATGCACCAGAGGAAATTACACTGTGAAATGTACACAGTGATGGATTTTGAGGCAAAAATTGTCTTCTGCAGGTGAGGTTTCTTTCAGCAAGAGGTTAAAATGAATGTTATCAGTGTGGTAAATGCACTAGAAGCCTGGAAATTGGGTGCTTGACCACATTTCTGGTCTTCTGAGAAAGTTCCAGTTTAATAGACTCCGAGAAGAAGTGCTTCAGATGATAGCTCAGCGCCTGCAGTGTGATAATCTTCTCAAGCAGTGCACACACATTTGTGGAGGGTTTTGCTGTGTCAGTGACCTGTCAGGACGACAGGAAAGCAGGCTCTCAGCCAGTCACACAGTCACCCAGACGAGCCAGCCCAGTGGTAAGGAGCAGACAGGGGTGTGTCTGAGTCCCAGCTCCACCACTCACAAGCTGTATGGCTGGGGCAAGATACTTTCCTTAACTGCATTCTGCCTCAGTTTCTCCTTCTGGTAACCATTGATAATAATAGTATCGATCTCAACAAGTTGTTCTGAAGATAAACTGAGCTAAGATCTGCTAACTGCTTAGGAAAGTGTCCAATATGAGGTAGTGATACATATTAGGTATGATTATTATTAACCCAGTCAAAATCAGCCTGCATCAGGGAAACGGCATCATCAACCAAAGATGTGTATGTACATGTGGGACTCCGTGACTGTTGAGTGTGTGTGTGCAGAGTGTGGGTTCCTATTAATTGAATGTGGACAATGAATTCTGAGGGACAGTCAGTCCTTCATTCCATTCAATTGAACAAGTGATTGCCTACCTCTTGAAGAGAGCACACCAGAGGTGGATAGGGACAGAAGTTCATTAGTTCTTCCATTAATTAAACATCATTTATTGAGGCATTCCTGGAAAAGGTGAGTGAGGTCCCGTGCCTGTCTTAGACTATGAGCTCATTCACTCATTCCTCCACTTATTTTATTTTTTGGCGGAGGGGTTGTAACACAACTTTACTGTAGCCGTAGTTAATAACACAGTGCCCTCAAATCTTTAGGTTTTATCTCGACTGATTATACACTTCTCAAGAACGATAAATTCTCACTACTATCAACATGCACTCCTCCATTTAATGCATATTACCTGACCAGGGGCCAGGAACTGAGGCTTAGAGGTCAGTGGGAAGGTTAGAAGCATCATAGCAAAAGCATCACAACATATAACTGTCATCTGAAAGTCCAGACCACGTGCCAAGGCAGTTGCAAGGAGAGAAGTCCACATCCCACTGAAGGGAGATGGTAATGCTTCCTGAGAGAGGAGGAATATGACCAAAGTTTGTAAAGATGGGTGGGCATTTGACAGAAAGGTCAGATTACTGAATGGAAGGACCTGTCTATCAAAGGACCAGAGGTTGGTGATCCAGGGAGGCCAGGGGAGCTGCGAGGCCAAGGAAGAACGTGATGGGAGCCTGGGTTGTGTGAAGTCTGGCAGCAGGAGAGCAGGAGAGGAAAGCAGACCAGTCCCGGGCCCAGGGAACCCCAAGTGGTCACACCAACAAGGTTTCTGCATTATTCAGGCAGGCAGGAGCATAGATGGCTCGGGAAACAAGGTCTATACAAAAGTGACACAATGTTTTACACACATTTTTGTGCAAAATGTCACACATGAAGAATCAGTGTGGGGAAGTGGTTGAAAGCCTGGTTTCCAGAGCTCGACAGCCCTGGATTCCATAAGGCTCTGCCTCATGCTGAGCAATCCTGAATAAGTCATGTGAAACCCCAGTGCCTCAGTTTTCTCATCTAGAAAGTAGTATGATAGTGACATTGTACTTGATCGTAACGTTGTTGACAGGAGAAAGTGAGGGGATTGATGGAAAACCCTGAGTGCAGCGCCTGGCATACAGGCCACTAGCATTGGTCAGGATAGAAGTAACTTCAGACACGCGCACATATGTAAAGATGTGTCTTAGGATGCCAAGCCACAGGGCTCTGGTTTACACCCTGGCTTTCTTACCCAAATGTGGCAGAGAACGCTCAGGCCTCACTGCTCCCTGGATAGCCCCTCTCGGCTCTCAGACATCCAGACCTGCAGTTCTGAAGGAAACAAAGGGATGGGTGTTTGCTTAGAGCTGGAGCTGTGCACTAGGCGGGGCCAGCTGGGAGTGGCAAGCAGGGTCAACTCGGATGGGAGAAATCTAGAAACGGGTTCTTCATTCAGATATAGAGAGCTGAGGTGGCAAGGCATGGAAAAATGGGGACAAGGAAGATGACATAGTGGACCTGGTGAAGACAGGCCTCCCCAAGTCATTGCCTGCATCAGGAAGGGGGCAGGGGAGCAGAGACCCATGGATTGGGACCAGGTGAGCGTGGTCATCCCCGACGACCAGGGAGTGCCAGATGTCAGACACCCTGGGGTTTTGAGCTGTGGGCCTCCCTCCTACGTGGGGTCTCCCCTGAGATGCTCCTGCTTTGCTCCAGGGAAGGAAGCTGTGTGGTTTCTGGAGGGCAAGTGCAGGCACCACCATTCGGGCAGGGAGGAGGTCCCCCTGGGGATTTACACCTCCCCAGAGCTTCCTGAATTCATCAAGAGGTTTGTCCTTGTGAGGGTGAAATCTTGGTGCATGAGTTGGTTTACTGTCCCAGAGCTGAAAGTTCTTCAGAGAGGCCCCAAACCTAGGCAGGAACTAACGTGTATGGTGCATTACAAGATGCCAGCCACCCAGTGCCATGCTTTGTGAATGTCATACAAGTTCTTCCGTCCCTCTCAAGGCCACAATAATAACAGATTCCCCTAAGGCAACACAGTGTGCCCACACTGCTTGGCAGGTGTCACCCGTTTTAAGGTATTTCACCTGTGCATAGGTGAGAGGTGTTGGGACCAGGAGTCAGACTCAGGCTGCCCCTGCTGGACTGCCCAAGAGCTCAGTGTCATGTGGGAAACCTGCCATCCTGTGCAGTTACACAATATATGATTTCACCCCACGTGGGGACACAGCCGAGCCTGAGACTGTATGGTGCGGAACTGGACTTGAAAGTGTTAACCAAAGCCGAGGCCCACCTGGCTTCTGCCTCCAGGCAGTGTTCTTACTTGGGATGTGCAGTACCTTGACCTGTTTGCTTCTGGCCATCTGTGGGTGGTTCCCAAAGGACTCATGCTGCTCCATGACTTGAGCCACATAGGACTTTTCACCTAAAGTGCAAGAAGATATTCACTCCCCTTAGAAAAACAGCCGCCGTACAAGTCCCCGTGTGGGCTCCTTCCGGATTATCTCCGCCTCAGCTACCCCAGCCTTGGCTGCTTGCCACGTGGAGAAGCCCTGTCTGGGGGACCTTCCCCTCTCCCACCCACTAGCTGTCCCCGCCCCCCGTGGGGGCGTGGCTGGCTTCATCCTGGCTTCTTCCATGCACCAGGTCTGCAGATCCTAAAGGCGCTTGGGCTCCGTCACTTAGGAACTCAGACAAACATAGAAGCCGAAACCTGCTCTTCGCAGAGGCTGCCTGTGGGGCAGATAACACAGCCCCAAAGTGCAGGGGAGTTGGTGCACCGTATGGTGAATTCTGAGCGGTGAGGGGCAGGAGGTGGCATGGAACCCACAACGCTTAGCGGCACGCTGCCCCGCATCACTGAGCGAGGGCGGGGTTTCCTTGGGGAGACTCTAGCCAGCTTGGTAACACATCACCGCCTATTACTTTCCCTGCTTCTCTGCGTCCCTTTCCTCCCCTTCTCCCAGTCTTGCAGTACTAGGGTTGTATCTCCCAAGAAAGTCTTCAGGCTACAATTTCTCAGAAACCCAGACCCAGACAGCCCATTTTTTCTCTCTTCCAGAGACTGTAGAAGATATAAAATGCAGTAATATTCTCAAAGATAGGTTTCCTGATAATATACACCTCACTGAAAGTAACAGAGAAAAACAATGGTTTAAGTCTTGCAGAGAAATTGGTAACCAGTTTTCCTACCTCTTACAGGACTAGAAGTGTCCTCTCCTATATACCCCAGCAATGTTGTTTCGTTTCTTGTCAGGAGGTAATGCTGCTGACATTACCTGAATGGTGAATAATAATTCACCATTATTCATAATAAAAAGCAATTAAATAATTAATATTACATCTAACAGAAAGGTACAAAGTATCTACTCATAATGGGAAAGTGCATCATATTGGGATCATTGATCTATATAAAGAAAACTAAGTACTGAATAATGGTGTGATAGAAGACATATAAGTGAAGAGACTGAACGCATTTCTGGATTAAAAGAGTCAGTATTATAATGATGACAATTATCTCCAAATTAGCCAGTAAATCTAACCCCACTTAATCAAAATTCCAGTGGATATTTTGAGAAACTTGAAAAGTTTATTCTCATTTTCCATTGGATGGATAAATATTCCAAAATAACTGAATAGACTTGGAAAAAGAAGAAGAAATGTGGTGAACTTATTTGATTTATTAAACCAGATATTAGAGCTGTACTAATTAAAACAATGTGGCATAATTGGAAGACAAATTGATCAATGAAATGCAACTGAAATTTAAGAAATAGATTCACATCTAAATGTAAAACCATACATGATAAGTAAGATCATTTAAATCAAAGACCATACCAGTCAGGGTTGAGTTCAGGAAATAGAAGTTGCTCTTGGTATTTTGGACAGAAGGTGACTTAATATAGGACATTAGATATTTACAACACTGTTGGGAGAGCTACAGGAGTATTTTTAAGGCTGGAATGACTCAGCAGAAACAGGACTGATTCAACGAGAGCCACTGGAGCTAACTTAGACATTGCCACTGAAGCTGTGCCAGAGACAGGAAGCCTTACCTTTGTAACTGCCTCTCACATTCAGGAAACTGGACCATGGTGTCCAAAGCTTGGTTTGGGAATAAGAAGTCACATTAAGAAGCTGTCCTTATCACATTACTTTTTGATTCCCAGGAAGCTGGTAGATAGACCCTGGAGCACTGATGCAAGAAAGCCTCACATTTCCTGAGCTCCCTTGATAATGGAAACATTCAAGAGCGGTAGGAAGATGACTCTCTTCTGCCTTCCAAAATCTCTTATGAGTGCATCTAAGTGATGGAAAAGAGTTTGCTTCCAGAACCTCGGTTTCAAGGGAGTCTAGGAACTGTTTTCTTTAGCATTCCAATCTCCCCAAATAGAAGCCAGATAAATGGTGGTTGAGAGAATTGATTCAAAGTATCTACTCATAATGGGAAAATGCATCATATTGGGATCAACTGGTCATTCCCTCACCTTGTTCCAAACATAAAAATATTGTCATGTGATTGAAGATTTAAGTGTTAAAATTACACATAAGATTACTAAAACAAAATATGGGAGAAAAGGTTTGTAATCTTATGGTAGGGCACACATGAAACCCAAAAGATACACATATTTAATTAAGTGAAAATCAAGCAGTTTTGTTTGATAAAGGACACCCTAAACAAAGTTAAAAGTAAAAAATTGGGGAAATATTTATAACTCTTATTCTAGTTAAAGGGTTAATATTTTTAATATGTTGAGTTCTTATACAGCCAAAGATAAGATCAACATCCAACAGTAAAACAGGCAAAAGATATGAATAACTCATTTTTGAAAAAATCAAATGCAAATAACTTTGAAGCATGTGGAAACATGAGTAACTTCATTAATAATGAAGAAAATAACATTAAAATGAAAATTTTATACTTATCTACTGGCAACGATGGAGTGCAATAATATCCATTGTTGGGAGGAGTGTTAGGGGAATCTAGTACAAATGGATATAAACTGTAAAAGTGAATTTTGGCAGTATGTATCAGCTATTAGAAGGTCCCCACCTTTTAACCTACAATACACTTCCTAGAATTTGTCTCACAGAACTAGCAACACACTTCTCAGAATCTGTCCCACAGAAATAATCACATAATCACATCGTGAGCAAAGACACACGATGCAAGGATATTGACTGTAGCGATTTTCATACAAGGAAAAATTGGAAACAATTTTTAATGCCCAAAAGCAGGTCATTAGTTAAACAAATGATGATACATTCATACAACGGGCTACTTAGCAGCTATTAAAAAGAAGTAGCTCTATTTATATTGTTATTGAAAGATGGCAATACTGTAGTAAGTCAAATAGATCTGTATAGGTAACATGATCCCACTTGTTTCTAAAGATAAAACACGTGTATTATGTATGCAGAAACCTTGAGGGAGTTGTTCATGGTGGTCATTTCTGGGCTACAAATGTGGGCAAAACTTTCACTTTTTATTATATGTACTTCAAGATTTAACATCATTTGACAAAAGATATATATCACAAAAAGACCTGTGTTTTTTAAAAATGAAGATCTGTAAACAAGCAAACTCCCAATTCAGTCATTTGACATATAAGCAGGGCAGCAAGGTGACTTATCCCCATTAAAGCCAAAAGGAGCTTAGAGCCCACTTGTTGACAGATGTGGAAACTGGGGCTCATGCCTCATTGGTCCTGAGTCTGAATGGAAGGAATAGCATTATTTCCTGAGGCCATATTTCTGAATTCTAAAACTAGAATCAAAGACTGCTTTGGCATTTTAAAGTTGCATTACACCTTTGCACCTTCCCCTGAGAAGCTGCTGCTCCTGGCTTAGGGTGATTAACTTTCCTTGCCAAGGTTGTCTTGTCTGTAAGACCAGCATCTGCCAGGCAACCTTGAGGCAGGCTGTGTGCAGGATTTCTCTCCTGATTAACACCTGTAGTTACTGCCTCTGGCACTTACTGTCTGCCTCTTGCTTGCTATATATATATATATATATATATATATATATATATATATATATATATATATATATATATATATATGTATATATATATGTGTATATGTATATATATGTGTATATATATATATATATATTTATTATTTTTTTTTTTTTGGCTTAAACTTAGTCGCCTTATCTTGGCTTGTTGCTTGCCCCTGCAAGCTGTTGCAATTGGCCTATTGCTGTAATTTCCTGAATATAATCATAGATGTTACATTGCTTAAAAGTTTCCTTTGACAGAGATACTGAGAAGATGACAGAAGAGTAAGAGCGGAGATCACGTCCTCCCCACAGATACACCAGAAATACATCTACATGTGGAACTGCTCCTACAGAACACCCACTGAACGCTGGCAGAAGACCTCAGACCTCCCAAAAGGCAAGAAGCTCCCCACGTACCAGGGTAGGGCAAAAGAAAAAACAAAAACAGAGACAAAAGAATAGGGACGGGACCTGCACCAGTGGGAGGGAGCTGTGAAGGAGGAAAGGTTTCCACACACTAGGAAGGCCCTTCGTGGGTGGAGACTGTGGGTGGCGGAGGGGGTAAGCTTCGGGGCCACGGAGGAGAGCACAGCAACAGGGGTGCGGAGAGCAAAGCGGGGAGATTCCTGCACAGAGGATCAGGGCCGACTGGCACTCACCAGCAGGAGAGGCTTCTATGCTCACCCGCTGGGGCAGGCCGGGGCTGGGAGCTGAGGCTCGGGCTTCAGTCGGAGCACAAGGAGAGGACTGGGGTTGGCTGCGTGAACACAGCCTGCAGGGGGTTAGTGCGCCACGGCTAGCCGAGAGGGAGTCTGGGGAAACGTCTGGACCTGCTGAAGAGGCAAGAGGCTTTTTCTTCCCTCTTTGTGTCCTGGTGCGCGAGGAGAGGGGATTAAGAGTGCTGCTTAAAGGAGCTCCAGAGATGGGCGTGAGCCGTGGCTAAAAGCGCGGACCCCAGAAACAGGCATGAGACGCTAAGGCTGCTGCTGTAGCCACAAAGAAGCCTGTGTGCAAGCACAGGTCACTATCCCCACCTCCCCTTCCAGGAGCCTGTGCAGCCTGCCACTGCCAGGGTCCCGTGATCCAGGGACAACTTCCCTGGGAGAACGCACAGCGTGCCTCAGGTTGGTGCAACGTCACGCCGGCCTCTGCTGCCGCAGGCTCACCCCGCACTCTGTGCCCCTCCCTCCCCCCGGCCTGAGTGAGCCAGAGCCCCCGAATCAGCTGCTCCTTTAACCCCGTCCTATCTGAGCGGAGAACAGACGCCCTCCGGCGACCTACACGGAGAGGCGGGTCCAAATCCAAAGCTGAACCCTGGAAGCTGTGCAAACAAAGAAAAGAAAGACAAATTTTTTTCCAGCAGCCTCAGGAGCAGTGGATTAAAGCTCCACAATCAGCTTGATGTACCCTGCATCTGTGGAATACATGAATAGACAACGAATCATCCCAAATTGAGGAGGTGGACTTTGGGAGCAAGATACATTATTTTTCCCCTTTTCTTCTTTTTGTGAGTGTGTATGTGTATGCTTCTGTGTGAGATTTTGTCTGTAGAGCTTTGCTTTCACCATCTGTCCAAGGATTCTGTCCATCTGTTCTTTTTTCTTTTTTTTTTACTTAAATTTTTTCTTAATAATTATTTTTTATTTTAATAACTTTATTTTATTTTATCTTCTTTCTTCTCTTTCTCTTTCTTTCTTTCTTTCTTTCCTTCTTTCTTTCTTTCTTTCTTTCTTTCTTTCTTTCTTTCTTTCTTTCTTTCTTTCTTTCTTTCTTTCTTTCTTTCTTTCTTTCTTTCTTTCTTTCTTTTCTCTCCCTTTTATTCTGAGCCATGTGGATGAAAGGCTCTTGGTGCTCCAGCCAGGCATCAGGGCTGAGCCTCTGAGGTGGGAGAGCCAAATTCAGGACACTGGTCCACAAGAGATCTCCCAGCTCCACATAATATCAAATGGCGAAAATCTCCCAGAGATCTCCATCTCAATGCCAAGACCCAGCTCCACTCAACAACCAGCAAGCTACAGTGCTGGACACCCTATGCCAAACAACTGCCAAGACAAGAACACAGCCCCATCCATTAGCAGAGAGGCTGCCTAAAATCATAATAAGGCCACAGACACCCCAAAACACACCACCAGACATGGACCTGCCCACCAGAAAGACAAGATCCAGCCTCATCCACCAGAACACAGGCACTGGTCCCCTCCACCAGGAAGCCTACACAACCCACTGAACCAACCTTAGCCACTGGGGACACACACCAAATACAACGGGAACTATGAACCTACAGCTTATGAAAAGGAGACCCCAAACACAATAAGATAAGCAAAATGAGAAGACAGAAAAACACACAGCAGATGAAGGAGCAAGGTAAAAACCCACCAAACCTAACAAATGAAGAGCAAATAGGCAGTCTACCTGAAAAATAATTCAGAATAATGATAGTAAAGATGATCCCAAATCTTGGAAATAGAATGAAGAAAATGGAAAAAACGTTTAACAAGGACCTAGAAGAACTAAAGAGGAAACAAGCAATGATGAACAACACAATAAATGAAGTTAAAAATACTCTAGAAGGAATCAATAGCAGAATAACTGAGGCAGAAGAATGGATAAGTGACCTTGAAGATAAAATAGTGGAAATAACTACTGTAGAGCAGAATAAAGAAAAAAAGAATGAAAAGAACTGAGGACAGTCTCAGAGACCTCTGGGACAACATTAAATGCACCAACATTCGAATTATAGGGGTCCCAGAAGAAGAAAAAAAAAAAAAGAAAGGGACTGAGAAAATATTTGAAGACATTATAGTTGAAAACTTCCATAATATGGGAAAGAAAATAGTTAATCAAGTCCTGGAAGGACAGAGGGTCCCATACAGGATAAATCCAAGGAGAAACACACCAAGACACATATTAATCAAACTATCAAAAATTAAATATAAAGAAAACATATTAAAAGCGGCAAAGGAAAAACAACAAATAACACACAAGGTAATCCCCATAAGGTTAACAGCTGATCTTTCAGCAGAAACTTTGCAAGCCAGAAAGGAGTGGCAGGACATATTTACAGTGATGAAGGAGAAAAGTCTACAACCAAGATTACTCTACTCAGCAAGGATCTCATTCAGATATGATGGAGAAATTAAAACCTTTACAGACAAGCAAAAGCTAAGAGAATTCAGCACCACCAAACCAGCTTTACAACAAATGCTAAAGGAACTTCTCTAGGCAAGAAACACAAGAGAAGGAAAACACCTAAAATAACAAACCCAAAGCAATTAAGAAAATGGGAATGGGAGCATACATATCGATAATTACCTTAAATGTAAATGGATTAAATGCTCCCACCAAAAGATACAGACTGGCTGAATGGATACAAAAACAAGACCCATATATATGCTGTCTACAAGAGACCCACTTCAGACCTAGGGACACATACAGACTGAAAATTAGGGGATGGAAAAAGATATTCCATGCAAATGGAAGCCAAAAGAAAGCTGGAGTACAATTCTCATATCAGACAAAATAGACTTTAAAATAAAGACTATTAAAGAGACAAAGAAGGACACTACATAATGATCAAGGGATCGATCCAAGAAGAAGATATAACAATTGTAAATATTTATGCACCCAACATAGGAGCACCTCAATACATAAGGCAAATACTAACAGCCATAAAAGAGGAAATCAACAGTAACACAATCAGAGTAGGGGACTTTAACACCCCACTTTCACCAATGGACAGATCATCCAAACTGAAAATAAATAAGGAAACACAAGCTTTAAATGATACATTAAACAAGATGGACTTAATTGATCTTTATAGGACATTCCACCCCAAAACAACAAAATACACATTTTTCTCAAGTGCTCATGGAACATTCTCCAGGATAGATCATACCTTGGGTCACAAATCAAGCCTTGGTAAATTTAAGAAAATTGAAATCCTATCAAGTATCCTTTCTGACCACAATGCTATGAGACTAGATGTCAATTATAGGAAAAGATCTGTAAAATATATAAACAGAGGCTAAACAATACAGTACTTAATAACCAAGTGATCACTAAAGTAATCAAAGGGGAAATCAACAAAATACCTAGAAACAAATGGCAATGGAGACACGATGATGCAAAACCTATGGGATGCAGCAAAAGCAGTTCTAAGAGGGAAGTTTATAGCAATAGAATCCTACCTTAAGAGAGAGGAAACATCTCAAATAAACAATGTAACCTTGAAGCTAAAGCAATTAGAGAAAGAAGAACAAAAAAACCCCAAAGTTAACAGAAGGAAAGAAATCATGAAGATAAAATCAGAAATAAATGAAAAAGAAATGAAGGAAATGATACCAAACATCAATAAAACTAAAAGCTGTTTCTTTGAGAAGATAAACAAAATTGATAAACCATTAGCCAGACTCATCAAGAAAAAAGGGAGAAGACTCAAATCAATAGAAGTAGAAATGAAAAATGAGAAGTAACAACTGACACTACAGAAATACAAAAGATCATGAGAGATTACTACAAGCAACTCTATGCCAATAAAATGGACAACCTGGAAGAAATGGACAAATTTGTAGAAATGAACACCCTTGTGAGACTGAACCAGGAAGAAATAGAAAATATGAACAGACCAATCACAAGCACTGAAATTGAAACTGTGATTAAAAATCTTCCAACAAACAAAAGCCCAGGACCAGATGGCTTCACAGGCAAGTTATATCAAACAGTTAGAGAAGATCTAACACCTATCCTTTTCAAACTCTTCCAAAATATAACAGAGGGAGTAACACTCCCAAACTCATTCTACGAGGCCACCATCACCTGATACCAAAACCAGACAAGGATGTCACAAAGAAAGAAAACTACAGGCCAATATAACTGATGAACATAGACGCAAAAATCCTCAACAAAATACTAGCAAACAGAATCCAACAGCACATTAAAACGATCATACACCATGATCAAGTGGGGTTTATTCCAGGAATGCAAGGATTCTTCAATATATACAAATCGATCAACATCATACACCATATTAACAAATTGAAGGAGAAAAACCATATGGTCATCTCAATAGATGCAGAGAAATCTTTTTACAAAATTCAACACCTATTTATGATAAAAACCCTGCAGAAAGTAGGCATAGAGAGAACTTTCCTCAACATAATAAAGGCCATATATGACAAACCCACAGCCAACATTGTCCTCAATGGTGAAAAACTGAAAGCATTTCCACTAAGATCAGGAACAAGACAAGGTTGCCCACTCTCAGCACTATTCAACATAGTTCTGGAAGTTTTAGCCACAGCAATCAGAGAGGAAAAGGAAATAAAAGGAATCCAAATCAGAAAAGAAGAAGTAAAGCTGTTACTGTTTGTAGATGACATGATACTATACATAGAGAATCCTAAAGATGCTACCAGAAAACTACTAGAGCTAATCAATGAATTTGGTAAAGTAGCAGGATACAAAATTAATGCCCAGAAATCTCTTGCATTCCTATACACTAATGATGAAAAATCTGAAAGTGAAATTGAGAAAACACTCCCATTTACCACTGAAACAAAAAGAATAAAATATCTAGGAATAAACCTACCCAAAGAGACAAATGAAGAAAATTGTAAGACACTGATGAAAGAAATTAAAGATGATACAAATAGATGGAGAGATATGCCATGTTCTTGGATTGGAAGAATCAACATTGTCAAAATGACTCTACTACCCAAAGCAATCTACAGATTCAATGCAATCCCTATCAAACTACCACTGGCTTCTTTCACAGAACTAGAACAAAAAATTTCACAATTTGTATGGAAACACAAAAGACTCCGAATAGCCAAAGCAATCTTGAGAATGAAAAACGGAGCTGGAGGAATCAGGCTTCCTGACTTCAGGCTATACTAAAAAGGAACAGTAACCAAGACAGTATGGTACTGGCACAAAAAGCAAAATATAGATCAATGGAACAGGATAGAAAGCCCAGAGATAAACCCATGCACATATGGTCACCTTATCTTTGATAAAGGAGGCAAGAATATACAGTGGAGAAAAGACAGCCTCTTCAATAAGTGGTGCTGGGGAAACCGGACAGGTACATTTAAAAGTATGAATTTAGGGCTTCCCTGGTGGCACAGTGGTTGAGAGTCCGCCTGCCGTTGCAGGGGACATGGGTTCGTGCCCCGGTCCGGGAGGATCCCACATGCCGCGGAGCGGCTGGGCCCGTGAGCCATGGCCGCTGAGCCTGCGCGTCCGGAGCCTGTGCTCTGCAGCGGGAGAGGCCACAGCAGTGAGAGGCCCGCGTACCGCAAAAAAAAAAAAAAAAAAAAAAGTATGAATTTAGAACACTCCCTAACACCATACAGAAAAATAACCCCAAAATGGATTAAAGACCTAAATGTAAGGCCAGACACTATCAATCTCTTAGAGGAAAACATAGGCAGAACACTCTATGACGTAAATCACAGCAAGATCCTTTTTGACCCACCTCCTAAAGAAATGGAAGTAAAAACAAAAAATAGAACCTAGTGAAACTTAAAATCTTTTGCACAGCAAAGGAAGCCATAAACAAGACAAATGACCACCCTCAGAATGGGAGAAAATATTTGCAAATGAAGCAACTGACAAGGATTAATCCCCAAAGTTACAAGCAGCTCATGCAGCTCAATAACAAAAAAACAAAGAACCCAATCCAAAAATGGGCAGAAGACTTAAATAGACATTTCTCCAAAGAAGATACACAGATTGCCAACAAACACATGAAAGAATGCTCAACATCATTAATCATTAGAGAAATGCAAATCAAAACTACAATGAGATATCATCTCACACCAGTCAGAATGGCCATCATCAAAAAATATAGAAACAATAAATGCTGGAGAGGGTGTGGAGAAAAGGTAACACTCTTGCACTGTTGGTGGGAATGTAAATTGATACAGCCACTATGGAGAATAGTATGGAAGTTCCTTAAAAAATTAAAAACAGAACTACCATACAACCCAGCAATCCCACTACTGGGCATATACCCTGAGAAAACCATAATTCAAAAATAGTCATGTACCAAAATGTTCATTGCAGCTCTATTTACAATAGCCAGGAGATGGAAGCAACCTAAGTGTCCATCAACAGATGAATGGATAAAGAAGATGTGGCACATATATACAATGGAATATTACTCAGCCATAAAAGGAAAAGAAATTAAGTTATTTGTAGTGAGGTAGATGGACCTAGAGTCTGTCATACAGAGTGAAGTAAGTCAGAAAGATAAAAAACAAATACAGTATGCTAACATATATATATGGAATCTATATATAGATTATATATATAACACATATATATATGGAACCTATATATAGATTATATAGATATATATAGATATGGAATCTAAGAAAAAAAAAAGGTCATGAAGAACCTAGGGGTAAGACAGGAACAAACACACAGACCTAGTAGAGAATGGACTTGAGGATATGGGGAGGGGGAAGGGTAAGCTGTGACAAAGTGAGAGAGTGGCATGGACATATATACACTACCAAACGTAAAATAGCTAGCTAGTGGGAAGAAGCTGCATAGCACAGGGAGATCAGCTCGGTGGTTTGTGACCACCTAGAGGCGTGGGATAGGGAGGGTGGGAGGGAGGGAGACGCAAGAGGGAAGAGATATGGGAACATATGTGTATGTATAACTGATTCACTTTGTTATAAAGCAGAAACTAACACACCATTGTTAAGAAATTATACTCCAATAAAAATGTTAAAAAAACAAAAAAAAAGCAGCCGCAGCAGTGGGCCTAGTAATTATGTTGCTTGGAACTCACCCTCAGAAAATATCAGGCAAATATACAGATATGCGCTGACAAGGACATTATAACATCATTATTAGTATGTACAGAAACCTGGAAACAACCTACATGTTCAAAAATTATAGTACTATATCAATATCATAATAGAACATTGTACAGTCAATAAAATGCTGGTATATAGAGTTACATCTGTCGTTATGGGAGGATAATTACATTATATGGTAAAATGAGAAAGTGTGTTAGAGAATACTTAGTCAGGTTGGTTTGCTTTTTTTTTAAAGAACAAAATGGAGATATTTTAAAAGTTTATATTCTAATTTAAAAAATTTCTGTATTTTCTAACTTTTCTATAATGAACATGGATTATTTGTGTTAAAAAAATGAACAAGAAATGACACGTGATAGGCAAAATAAAGGTCCCCCTCCTTAAAATTTTCATGACCTATTTCCCCAAACCTGTGAATATGTGAAGTTCCATGGCCAAAGGGACTTTGCATGTGCATGTGTGATTAAGTTAATCATCTTGAGATGGAAAGATTCTTCTGGAGTATCTGGGTGGGCCCAACCTAATCACTATGGTCCTTATAAGAGTTAGGCAGGATGGTCAAAGTCATACAGATTTGAAAATACTATGTGGCTGATTTTGAAGGTGGAGGAAAAGGCCATGAGCCAAGGGATACAGGAGGCTTCTAGAAACTGGATAAAGCAAGGAAACAAATTCTCCCTTAGAGCTTCTAGAAGGACCCTACTCTGCTGATACTTGGGTTTTAGCCCAGTGAGATTTCTGACCTCCAGAACTGTCAGAGAATAAATTTGTATTGTTTGAAGCCAAAAATAAAAAATTTCCTTTGAAATTTTGTACTTGAACCTTTGTTCTCAACCCAGCCTCTTCTATAAACCCATTCTTTGGTTCTTTCTTACAAATGATTCAATATCCAATATGTTTCAGTTTTATAAAAAATCATTTTATTTTATTTTTAAATTTATTTTATTGAAGTATAGCTGATTTACAACGTGTTAATTTCTGCTGTACAGCAAAGTGATTAAGTTATACATATATATATATATATACATTCTTTTTCATATTCTTTTCCAATTTGGTTTATCACAGGATATTGAATATAGTTCCCTGTGCTATACAATAGGACCTTGCTGTTTATCCATTCTCTATGTAACAGTTTTCATCTGCTAATCCTAAACTCCCAATCCATCCCTCACTCATCCCTCTCCCTCTTGGCAACCACAAGTCCATTCTCTATGTCTGTGAGTCTGTTTCTGTTTCATAGATAAGTTCATTTGTGTCATATTTTGGATTCCACCTATAAGAGATATCATATGGTATTTGTCTTTCTCTTTCTGACTTATTTCACTTAGTGTAATAATCTCTAGGTCCATCCATGTTGCTGCAAATGGCATTATTTCATTCTTTTTATGACTGAGTAGTATTCCATTGTATATATGTACCACATCTTCTTTACCCATTCATCCATTTATCAATGTACATTTAGTTTTTTTCTATGTCTTGGCTATTGTAAATAGTGCTGCTATTTACATTGGGGTGCATGTATCTTTTTGAATTATGATTTTGTCTGGATATGCCCAGTAGTGGGATTGCTGGATCATATGGCAACTCTAGTTTTAGTATTTTGAGGACCTTCCATACTGTTCTCCATAGTGGCTGTGCCAACTTACATTCCCACCAACAGGGCAAGGGGGTTCCCTTTTCTCCACACTCTCTCCATCATTTGTTATTTGTAGACATTTTAATAATGGACATTCTGACCAGTGAGGGGTGGTACCTCACTGTAGTTTTGATTTGCATTTCTTTAATAATAATCAATGTTTTGCATCTTTTCATGTGCCTGTTGGCCATCTGTATGTCTTTTTTGGAGAAATGTCTATTTAGGTCTTCTGCCCATTTTTCAGTTGGGTTGTTTGGTTTTTTGTTATTGAGTTGTATGAGCTGTTTATATAAATAAATCATTTATTTTAAATTTGTCAAAATGGCTGAACCCAGTATCTGAAGAGAGGCAGCAGAGTATTGATTAAGAGCATGCATCTGGAAACGCTGTGCCACTTACCAGCTGTGTGGCCTCAGGCAAATCACTTGACCTCTCTGGGCTTCAGTTACCTCATATATAAGTTCTGTATTGAGTGCTTATGACATTAAGTAAAAAGTATTATGGTATTTTTGCTTAATTTTCTGATCAGTAAGGCACCTGTAAATCAGACCTTCATTCATTCAACAAACATTACCTGATTAACAGTTTAAGGAGATCCTCATGGCTATTGGGTAATGACAGATTCTAGAGGAACCAAAGTATAGCAGGAGGACCTCCAAAACGCATCTTGTATCTAGCCATGTCCTTCTGTCCTCACTGCCATCACCTTGGTCCAAGCCACCTTCATCTTCACAACAACCTAACTCCATACAGAATAAAAATAGGCTCTGGTCAGTCCTACTTCAGTGGCTTCTCTTCATATTCAGGAAAGAAACCACACTCTAACTATGACACACAAGGGTCTACAAAACCCTGGTCCCGGGCTTCCCTGGTGACGCAGTGATTGAGAGTCCGCCTGCCGACGCAGGGGACACGGGTTCGTGCCCCAGTCCGGGAAGATCCCACATGCCGCGGAGCGGCTAGGCCCATGAGCCATGGCCGCTAAGCATGCGCGTCCAGAGCCTGTGCTCCATAACAGGAGAGGCCACAATAGTGAGAGGCCCGCGTACCGCCAAAAAAACAAAAACAAAACCCTGGTCCCTCTGTCTCTCAAATTCATCTCACACTTTTCTTCTTGGTCCTTAGGCACCAGTAGCACTTGTCTTCCTTCAGTTTTTAAAATATTTTAATATCTTTCCCACACTAGGGCCTTTGCATATGCTGTTCCCTCTGCCTGGAACATTCTACCCAATGCTTTGTATTGCTTTCTCCTTCTCTTTCTTTAGGTTTAGCTTAAATATCACCCCCTGCCCCCCCGCCCAGTGACAGATGGGTGTTTTCTGCCCAGATCCCATTCCTATTTCTACTTTTTTGTGTAGTAGCACACCAAATTTCCTTTGTAGAAATGTCCCTCCCAGACTCTCCATGGGGCTTAACCTGGTAAGACACACAAGGTACAGCAAATATGAAGATATGAAAGCCTTTCTTTTAGTTTCTCCAGAGAAGAATCCTTCAGGCATCCTGGTGATGGGGCAGGGAGAAGCCTGAAGAATAAAAATGACTTTATGTCCAGACTTGCAACCAATACTGTCAGCCAATAGCTCCCTACTTCACCCCCACATGCCTATTGTTGATCCCGAGTCTCCTGGCATCTGCAAAGGGAAACTGAGTCCCTTTTCACTGAACTCCCTTCTCTGGACACCTGTGGGGTAGCCAACTCCACTCTGCAAGCACATTTCCTCTCGCCACTAAGTTTGCTGAAATATTTCATCCTTGGATGATTCTGCTCCCATCTCCTTTGTCTTGGAGGGTTAATACCTTTAGAAACTTATCCACCTCTCACCATTTTCCTGGAGTCTGGGGAAGGAGAAAAGAAAACTTAAGGAGAATGACCATATATCATCAAATCCAACTTCAGGTGGGTCCCTAAAATTTCTTATTCTCTCCTGTCAGGAGATGACTGCAAACCTTTTCTGCTTTCCTCAGACCTCCTTCCTCATCACCTCCCTGCTCAGATCCAGGAAATGACCTCATGTCTTGCAATCTCACAGAGAAAAGATGAATAAACTCCCTCCATTTTCTACCACTTTCCAGCACTGCAGGGTTACCCAAATACACACACTCCTTTCTGTTTCTCCATCACCAAGGAAGAGGTGCTTCTCCTGTCTAAGCTGTCCTCTTGAGCTCTGTCTCAATCCTCCTCATCCCCTCAGGACCTTGCTTGGTAACTGGGTGCTCCTGTCTCCAGCATTCAATATTAACCAGATGTCACTAGCATCTGAATTTAGAACGGCCAACCATCCTGTTTACTGCAGAATGAGAGGGTTTCCTGGGCTCATGGGACTCTCCGTGAGAAAACCAGAATGAATTTGTCACCCTATTTTCTCCCATGTTTTGAACAAATCCTCCCTCAACCGTACACTCTCTCTTCATACCCTTTCCTATATCTCTCCTACCTTCACGCAAGCTTCTTGAAACAGGTGATTATAATCTGGGTAGGTTTCTCACCTCCTACTCACTTCAATAAAAAAGGAACAGAATCACGTGACTGAAAAAGCAGCTTCAGGAATCTACCTGCCATCCTTGCTGTAGGTTGCCCTGATGTCCTGCAGTGCTAGGGGTGGGATTCCTTTCTCCCCATTCCACCGCCTGCTACCTTCAGCCTCACCATTTCTCTGAGACTGTTCCTGGCAGGGTTAGCAATACATATCCAGGCACACATCTCATCATCTTCCCGCTGGATGTCCAGTCGGTGATGCTCAACACAGGTGAGCCTTGGCTTTTGTGCCCTCACACAATCTTAGTGTTCATTGACCTTTGCACCTTTCTTGCAGGGTCCATTATCTAATCATAGAATTCCTAGGCCCTCTCCTCATTCTATACACTTACCCTGGAGAGCTCATACACTTTCCAGGCTCCACCTTGCCCTTTATATGATGGTGAATCCAAATCTTTGGCCAGTTCAAATCTCTCTCCCATGGATGAGATTGGCATATCCAATGCCTACTGGACATATCCATTTGGATGTCTCTAAGACAACTCATACTCAACTTGTCCAAAATTAATCTCATCGCACCCCTACTTAAATCTGCAGCAATTCCTATGTACCCATCTCAAATAAGGGCCCACCATCTACCAGCTTGCATGAGCCACTGGGTATCTAACTCTCAGCCCTGACTCTTCCCTCACCTACTATGTCAGTGAGGGTTCTGAGCTGCTGGCCAGGGAAACCAACTCTGGTTAATCTGGGTCGGAAGGATTTTAGTGAAAAGACTTTCAGTATCTCACAGGTTCTACAGCAAGATTGGAAAACAACAGTGCATTTTAGCAGCCACAGAGCCAGAATCAATCAACCCAGTCAACGACTAGAATTGTCATTGAATCTGGGCACAGATACCTCTGTTTGCATCACTAACATTTCTGATCCTCGAACATGGATGCCACTGATAAAATCACAACCTATGCCACTGTTAACACCTTCACGAGAACAGAGTCTGCGTAGTACCCAATAATTTTTACTGCTAGTTTACAACCGAGAAATTTGGGTGGGGTGGGGAGAAAACAGTACATTTGACTAACAGAGTATAGATCACATGCAAGTGACCTATACCACAAGGAGAGTTGGGAAGTAACTGTCTGGCACTTTTGGCTTTAGGAGTGAAAGTAATGGTCTGTATCAAAAGATGGTAGATTCCCCAAACATAAGAATGACTCTCAGATACCAGGTGGCCAAAAAGAATGGACAAATTATCTATATATCCATGATCCATCCCTTGACTTCTCGATATGCCCTCCTTACATTTTTACAAAATGCTTCTTAAAAAATGCTTCTTCCTAATATAGTGCAGTTCTCCCTCATTAAATACACACACACACACACACACACACACACACACACACACACACACACACACCTGTTGTCTCTCCAAAGTCTAATCTTTTTCTGCATGCAGCTCCAAATACAGGATCTCTAGGTAATGACCATTTCTGCCCTATTTCTAAAACGACCACGTCTCTGTTTTCTGTAATCTAAGGACTAAATGGAGCACCAATATGTCATTTTTAAGTTGGAGAAAGAAGATTGAAAAAGAAAACAATACCACAATATATGTAAGTCAAGTCATTATACCTTAAACTTATACATTGTCAATTATATCTCAATAAAAGAAAAAAAGCCTCTTCTTAATGGTTTAAAAGAAAAAAATAGAAAAATTATCTAAAACAATTTTATTTATGCTTGAAACATAAGGAAGAAAATACAGGAAACTTTTATGATCATTGTTTTTGCAACCATTCTAAAGTTCTAATAAGCAAATCTAGTAAGCGATTCTTAAAATTCTTATACCCTTTCTCTTGTCATCTCTCAGTTAATCCTGTGGGTGGATGCAAACAGTCATCTCTGAAAGATCTGAACCTTTGGTGATCCTGCTTTTACAGACTTTTAGACTTTCTTTTCTATACCATTGGAAAAGAAAAGTCAGGAGTTATCAGGCATCCCCAGAAAATCCCTCGAGTCCATCCATACTCTCTACCTTCCTCCCATATCTAACACCGTCCTTCTTTTCCCTTGATAATTTAGATCAGTCCTTGCATCTAATGGCACAGCCCCTCACTTATTACCTTCCAGATATATTAAATGTTTCATATTTCCAATTGCACCAATCCTTTTCTCACCTCCTGGACTTTAATTTTTTTATGCTGCTTAGAACTGCCTCTCATCCTTCTTCTCTATCTCTTCAAATACAGAATTCTTATTGATCCTCTAAGAGTCAGTTAAGCTATCAAATTCTCTAGGAAACACACTCTGACTACCTTATATAAAACCAGGTAATCTCCCACCCAACTTTTAAAGAATTCCACATTTCCACGTATTTTGACACTTATCATAGCACCTAATATTCCATATTGGACTTATCTTTTACCTTGTTTGTCTCCACAACTAGAGCCTCCAGCATTGTGCCTGACACATAATAACTCTGTTGGAGAGGCAAGCCACAATTGACCCTGAGTATCTTTGCATGTTCTTTCCGAGTATGCCAAGGATATAAGGCCTTGACCACTCTTTATGTGGGCCACTTCTGAGTTGTTTGCAGTGAGTAATCCTGAGATGTGAGGTAGTATCTCTTCCCAGACAAAGAGGAGGTCTCTTTCCACTTACTGTAAGAGTGATGACTCACCTAAGCTCTGTGTGCTCCTGTCCTATAACACAACTCATTGTACTTACAGGCATTCATCATGGACCCTTTGTGTTGGCCCTGTGTGATGTGGAGGGAATAAGGAACCCATGTACACCCACTGCTTTTGCCATTGGTAATGAAGTCCTTGTCTCTGACCCAGGAATCTCATGCCTTCTGCTGGCAGCCAAGAAACACTAAAAGGCTAGCTTGTTAGCTTGCAAGTAGAGTAAATCCTAGACTATTCACAGTCTTTGACAAGCTCAAGAGATATTTATTAGTTATAAGAACAAGAACTGGAATTAACACCTGTATTAGTTTACTAGGGCTGCCTTAACAAAGAAGTAGATACTAGATGGCATACACAACAGAAATTTATTTTCTCACAGTTCTATGAGGCTAGACATCTGTGATCAAAGAGTTGGAAATTTTAATTTCTTCTGAGGGCTGTGAAGGAGGATCTGCTCCAAGCCTCCCTCCTTAGCTTGTAGATGGCTATCTTCTTGTGTTTTCACATTGTGTTCTCTCTGTACATGTCTGTGTCCAAACTTCCCCTTAGTAGGACATCAGTCATATTGGATTAGGGCTCACCCTAATGACTGCATACAACTTAATCACCTCTGTAAAGCCCTTATCTCCAAATATGGTCACATTCTGAGGTGCTGGATTGCAACATATGAATTTGGAGAATAATACAATTCTTCCCATAACAGCACCATAAACAAATCATAATGCATTCATCAGGTTTTATAGCCTAGCACCCCTTTTTATATATAATGAATTATTAACAAAAAATAATTTTGGAGAGATACAAACTTGATTTTTGCCTAGATACTTCAAAAATTGTTCTTAAATCCTTGCAACTTGGCATTTTTCTCATGTGGTCATACAAATAAATCTTTTTGACTATTTGAAACTATGTTTTAAAGCAGGGACATTTCTGACAGTACACTAAAGCAATCAATTACACATATTAATCTAAATTTTTCTATGAAATTAAAACATAGGAATAGAGTGAATTTTGCATTGGTAGATGTCTAATTAAGAAAACTGATAGAATTAAACCATTATAAGTAGTTATAAAATGAGGACAGTCTATATTGACTTGAGATTTATCTTTATAGATTGTAGTATCTCATCGCTTGTTTTGTTTATTCAGTAGAATTAAACATTAGCTTTAGCTGTGGAAAAGAGATCTCAAGTAAATGAGCCTTGAGGAATACAATTAAAGAGTAGAATAATTAAAATAACTCATAACTTATGCTTTTTAAGTACAAGCAAACAAGACAGTTGGAAAAGAAACATTATTTCTATTCAATGAGCAATATATTTTAGGAAGTCTTTTTATCCCAACAGCATTTTCTGTTTTTTTTTTTGTTTTGTTTTGTTTGTTTGTTTACAAAGCACAGGGTCTTTTTCTCTGAAGAAATACTATGATAGAACCATGGTGTCTTGGTTTTATAGAAGATCCATACATTTTCTACAGAGGACCATAATTCAGTTACCTCCAAAATAATAATCAAATTTTACTTTCTAAAAACTTCCATAAGAAACATCAGAATTCAAGAGGGGTCCAAGATAATTGGCAAGTAGGAAGAACCTGAGCTCATCTCCTCCCATAGTCACAATAAATCTATACCTATATATAAGCAATTTTCCCTGAAGAAGACCTGAGGGCTAACTGAAGGACCTACTGTACTCAGAAGGTCCACATAGAAATGGGTAGGAAAAAGAGAAACACAGTTTCCACAGGAACACAACCCCTGGTGCAGCAACCTGCAGGAGAGAGGGTTATAGCTGAGAGGTCCTAGCACACACTTGTCTGCCTGGGGCCACAGCAAAAAAAAAAAAAAAAAAAAAAACCCAGCAGTTTATAGGGCATCTTGACTCTACAGGAAGGAAATCCATTTACTAACCTTAGAACTTCTGCCAAACAGGCAGGAAATTGCTAGAGCCTTCTTTGGAGTTGGAGGCACTGGTGAGTGCCATTGTTTGAGCTCCCCCAGACTGAGTCCACTCTAACTCCAGCTACCCCTCCAAGGCAGCCTCAGTGTGGCACTATGCAGGGACTGCCCCTGGCTAGGACCCACTCCAGCTCCAGCCACCCTGCCAAGGTGGCCTTTGGTGCAGTGCTCCTCAGGGATTGCTCCTGGCCCATGCCAATGCCAGCCCAGCCAGTCTGACAGAGTTGCCAGGTGCAGGTAGTCTACACAGGGGATGTTCCACACAAGTCCACTCCTTCAAGATCAGGAGATGTAGCTGTTTCACCTAATTCATAGAAACAAAAATGGAAAGTCAAGAAAAATGGGGGAATATGTTTCAAATGAAAGAACAACAAAAAAAAATCAAGAAAAAATCCCTAGTGAAACGGAATTTATTTACCTGATGAAGAATTCAAAGAAATGGTCATAAGAATGCTCACTAAACTCAGGAGAAGAATGCCTTCTGCTGGCAGCCAAGTGAGAACTTCAACGAAGATTGAGAAAATAAGAAAGAATCAACCAGAACTGAAGTATACAATCACTGAAATAAAAAATATACTAGAGGGGATAAGCAGCAGATAAGATGATAGAGAAGAAGAGATATGTGATCTGGAAGATAGAGTAGTAAAAATCATTCTATCAGAAGGATAGAAAGAACGACATTTTTAAACTGAGAATTTAAGGAGTCTCTGGGACAACATCAAGCATACTAACATTCATATTATAAGGGTCCCAGAAAGAGAATAGAGAGACAGAAAACTTATTTGAAGAATTAATGACTGAAAGCTTCCCTAACCCATGAAAGGAAATAGACATCAGGAACAGGAAGCACAGAGAGTCCTAAACAAGATGAGCCTAAAAAGAGCCACACCAAGATATATTGTAATTAAAATGGGGAAAGTTAAAAATAAAGAGAGAATCGTAAAGGCAGCAAGAGAAAGACAACTAATCGCATACAAGGGAAACCCTATAAGATTATCAGCTGATTTTTCAGCAGAAATTTTACAGGCCAGAAGGAAGTGGCAGAATATATTTAAAGTGCTAAAGGAAAAAAACTTACAAACTGGAATATTCTACCTGGAAATGTTATCATTCAGAATTGAGGGAGAGATGAGTCTTCTAGCCAAGCAGGAACTAAAGGAGATCATCACCACTAAACTGGCCTTACAAGAAATATTAAAATGTCTTCTTTAAGCAAAAAAGTCCACACTTAGAAATAAGGAAATATATAAAAGAAAAATCTTGCTGGTAAAGGCAAATATATGGTAATGGCAGTGGATCAGTCATTTAAAAAGCTAGTATGAAGGTTCAAATGTAAAAGGGTACAATCAACTGTAACTTTGTATACACAGAATAAAAATATGGCATCAAAAACATAAAATGTGGGGGGTGGAGTAAAAATGTAGTGCTCTTAGAATGCCTTTGAACTTAAGTGACTATCAGCTTAATAAAGACGGCTAGGGCTTCCTTGGTGGCACAGTGGTTGAGAATCCTCCTGACAATGCAGGGGACATTGGTTCAAGCACTGGTCCGGGAAGATCCCACATGCCGCGGAGCAACAAAGCCCATGCACCACAACTACGGAGCCTGAGCTCTAGAGCCCATGAGCCACAACTACTGAAGCCTGTGCACCATAGAGCCCATGCTCCACAAAAAGAGAAGCCACTGCAATGATAAGCCCGAGCACTGTAATGAACAGTAGCCCCACTCACTACAGTTAGACAAAAGCCTGTGGGTAGCAGTGAAGACCCAATGCAGACAAAATTAAATGAATAAATAAATTTTTTAAAATAGATGGCTATATATATGGGTCAATATGTACATAAAACTCATGACAACCACAAATCAAACACCTATAATGGACACACAAAAAATAAAGAGGAATCTTAACATAACACTAAAGGAATCCATGAAACCACAAAGGAAGGGTCCAAGAGAAAAACAAAGAAACAGAGAACTATAAAAACAACCAACAAACAACTAACAAAATTGCAATAAGTATATACCTATCAATAATTACTTTATTTACTTATTTATTTATTTTTAACTTCTTTATTGGAGTATAATTGCTTTACAATGGTGTGTTACTTTCTGCTGTATAACAAAGTGAATCAGCTATACATATACATACATCTCCATATCTCCTCCGTCTTGCGTCTCCCTCCCATCCTCCCTATCCCACCCCTCTAGGTGGTCACAAAGCACGGAGCTGACCTCCCTGTGCTATGCGGCTGCATCCCACTAGCTATCTATTTTACATTTGGTAATGTATATATGCACATGCCACTCTCTCACTTTGTCCCAGATTACCCTTCCCCCTCCCCAAGTCCTCAAGTCCATTCTCTACATCTGCGTCTTTATTCCTGTCCTGCCCCTAGGTTCTATAGAACTTTTTTTTTTTTTAGATTTCACATATATGTGTTAGCATACAGTATTTATTTTTCTTTTTCTGAATTACTTCACTCTGTATGACAGTCTCTAGGTCCATCCACCTCGCTACAACTAACTCAATTTCATTTCATTTTAAGGCTGAGTAATATTCCATTGTATATATGCGCCACATCTTCTTTATCCATTCATCAGTCGATGGACATTTATGTTGCTTCCATGTCCTGGCTATTCTAAATAGTGCTGCAATGAATATTGTGGTACATGACTCTTTTTGAATTATGGTTTTCTCAGGGTATATGCCCAGTAGTGGGATTGCTGGGTCGTATGGTAGTTCTATGTTTAGTTTTTTAAGGAACCTCCATACTGTTCTCCATAGTGGCTGTATCAATCTACATTCCCACCAACAGTGCAAGAGGGTTCGCTTTTCTCCACACTCTCTCCAGCATTTATTGTCCGTAGAATTTTTAATGATGGCCATTCTGACTGGCGTGAAGTGATACCTCACTGTAGTTTTGACTTGCATTTCTCTAATGAGTCACGATGTTGAGCATCCTTTCATGTGTTTGTTGGCAATCTGTATATCTTCTTTGGAGAAATGTCTATTTAGGTCTTCTGCCTATTTTTGGTTTGAGTTGTTTATTTTTTGGATATTAAGCTGCATGAGCTGCTTGTAAATTTTGGAGATTAATCTTTTGTCTGTTGCTTCATTTGCAGATATTTTCTCCCATTCTGAGGGTTTTCTTTTCGTTTTGTTTATGGTTTCCTTTGCTGTGCAAAAGCTTTTAAGTTTCATTAGGTCACACTGGCTTATTTTTGTTTTTATTTCCATTTATCTAGGAGGTGGGTCAAAAAGGATCTTGCTGTGATTTATGTCATAGAGTGTTTTATCTAGGTTTTCCTCTAAGAGTTTTATAGTGTCTGGCCTTACATTTAGGTCTTTCAAACATTTTGAGCTTATTTTTGTGTATGGTGTTAGGGAGTGATCTAATTTCATTCTTTTACATGTAGCTGTCCAGTTTTCCCAGCACCACTTATTGAAGAGGCTGTCTTTTCTTCATTGTACATTCTTGCCTCCTTTATCAAAAGTAAGGTGCCCATATGTGCATGGGTTTATTTCTGGGCTTTCTATTGTGTTCCATTGATCTATATATCTTTTTTTGTGCCAGTACCATACTGACTAGATAACTGTAGTGTTATAGTATAGTCCGAAGTCAGGATGTCTGATTCCTCCAGCTCCATTTTTCTTTCTCAAGGTTGCTTTTACTGTTCGAGATGTTTTGTATTTCCATACAAATTGTGAAGTTTTGTGTTCTAGTTCTGTAAAAAATGCCATTGGTAGTTTGGTAGGGATTGCATTGAAGCTGTAGATTGCTTTGTGTAGTATAGTCATTTTCACAATGTTGCTTCTTGCAATCCAAGAACATGGTATATCTCTCCCTCTGTTTGTATCATCTTTAATTTCTTTCATCAGTGTCTTATAGTTTTCTGCATACAGGTGTTTTTTCTCTTTGGGTAGGTTTATTCCTAGATATTTTATTCTTTATGTTGCAATGGTAAATGGGAGTGTTTTCTTAATTTCACTTGCAGATGTTTCATCATTAGTATATAGGAATGCAAGATTTTCCTGTGCATTAATTTTGTATCCTGCTACTTTACCAAGTTCATTGATTAGCTCTAGTAGTTTTCTGGTAGCATCTTGGGATTCTCTATGTATAGTATCATGTAATCTGCAAACAGTGACAGCTTTACTTATTCTTTTCTGATTTGGATTCCTTTATTTCTTTTTCTTCTCTGATTTCTGTGGCTAAAACTTCCAAAAGTATGTTGAATATTGGTGAGAGTGGGCAACCTTGTCTTGTTCCTGATATTAGTGGAAATGGTTTCAGTCTTTTAGCATTGAGAATGATGTTGGCTGTGGTTTTGTCATAAATGCCTTTATTATGTTGAGGTAAGTTCCCTCTATGCCTACTTTCTGGAGGGTTTTTATCATAAATGGGTGTTGAACTTTGTCAAAAGCTTTTTCTGCAACTATTGAGATGATCATTTGGTTTTTCTCCTTCAGTTTTTAATATGGTTTATCACATTGATTGATTTGCATTTATTGAAGAATCCTTGCATTCCTGGGATAAACCCCACTTGATCATGGTGTATCATCCTTTTAATGTGCTTTTGGACCCTGTTTGCTAGTATTTTGTTGAGAATTTTTGTATCTATGTTCATCAGTGATACTGGCCTGTAGTTTTCTTTCTTTGTGACATCTTTGTCTGGTTTTGGTGTCCAGGTGATGGTGGCCTCGTAGAATGTGTTTGGGAGTGCTCCTCCCTCTGCTATGTTTTGGAAGAGTTTGAGAAAGATAGGTGTTAGTTCTTCTCTAAATGTTTAATAGAATTCTCCTGTGAAGCCATCTGGTCCTGGGCTTTGCTTGTTGGAAGATTTTTTTTTTTTGCGGTACGCAGACCTCTCATTATTGTGGCCTCTCCCACTGCGGAACACAGGCTCCGGATGCGCAGGCTCAGTGGCCATGGCTCACGGGCCCAGCTGCTCCGCGACATGTGGGATCTTCCTGGACCGAGGCACGAACCTGCATCCCCTGCATCGGCAGGCAGACTCTCAACCACTGCGCCACCATGGAAGCCCTCTGTTGGAAGATTTTTAATCACAGTCTCAATTTCAGTGCTAGTGATTGGTCTGTTTATATTTACTATTTCTACTTGGTTTAGAATTGAACGTTGTGCTTTTCTAAAAATTTGTCCATTTCTTACAGGTTGCCCATTTTATTGGCATATAGTTGCTTGTAGTAACCTCTTATGGTCCTTTGTATTTCTACAGTGTCAGTTGTTACTTCTTTTTCATTTCTAATTCTATTGATTTAGTCTTCTCCCTTTTTTTCTTGATGAGTCCAGGTAATGGTTTATCAATTTTATTTGCTCAGAGAATCAGCCTTTAGTTTTATTGATCTTTGCTATCATTTCCTTCATTTCTTTTTCATTTATTTCTGATCTGATCTTTATCATTTCTTTCCTTCTGTTTGTTATTTTGTATGTTTGGGTTTTTTTTTTGTTGTTGTTGTTGTTTGTTCTTCTTCTTCCTCTAATTGCTTTAGGTGTAAGGTTAGGTTGTTTTTTAGAGATGTTTCTTGTTTCTTGAGGTAGGATTGTATTTCTATATATTTCCCTCTTAGAACTGCTTTTGCTGCATCCCATAGGTTTTGGGTCATCATGTTCTCATTGTCTTTTGTTTCTAGGTAATTTTTGACTTCCTCTTTGATTTTCTCAGTGATCTCTTGGTTATTCAGTAGTGTATTGTTTACCCTCCATGTGTTTGTACTTTTTACAGATTTTTTCCTGTAATTGATATCTAGTCCCAAAGCGTTGTGGTCGGAATGCACACTTGATATGATTTCAATTTTCTTAAATTTACCAAGGCTTGATTTGTGACCCAAGATATAATCTATCCTGGATAATGTTCCATGAGCACCTGAGGTGAAAGTGTATTCTGTTGTTTTGGATGGAATGTCCTATAAATATCAATTAAGTCCATCTTGTTTAATGTATCATTTAAAGCTTGTGTTTCTTATTTATTTTCATTTTGGATGATCTGTCCAGTGGTGAAAGTGGAGTGTTAAAGTCCCATAATATTATTGTGTTACTGTCGAATTTCCCCTTTTATGGCTGTTACCAATTCTCTTATGTATTGAGATGCTCCTACGTTGGGTGCATAAATATTTACAATTGTTATATCTTCTTCTTGGATTGATCCCTTGATCATTATGTAGTGTCCTTCTTTGTCTCTTGTAATAGTATTTATTTTAAAGTCTATTTTGTCTGATATGAGAATTGTTGCTCCAGCTTTCTTTTGATTTCCATTTGAATGGAATATCTTTTTCCATTCCCTCACTTTCAGTCTGTATGTGCCCCTAGGTCTGAAATGGGTCTCTTGTAGGCAGAATATATACAGGTCTTGTTTTTGTACCCATTCAGCCAGTCTATGTCTTTTGGTTGGAGCATTTAATCCATTTAAATTTAAGGTTATTATCAATATGTATTTTTTTTTTTTTTTTTTTTTTGCTGTACGCAGGCCTCTCACTGTTGTGGCCTCTCCCGTTGTGGAGCACAGGCTCCGGACACGCAGGCTCAATGGCCATGGCTCATGGGCCCAGCCGTTCGGCGGCATGTGGGATCTTCCCGGACTGGGGCACGAACCCGTGTCCCCTGCATTGGCAGGCGGACTCTCAACCGCTGTGCCACCAGGGAAGCCCAATATGTAAATTCTTATTACCATATTCTTAATTGTTTTGGGTTTGTTTTTGGAGGTGTTTCCCTTGTCTTGTGTTTCCTGCCTAGATAAGTTCCTTTAACATTTGTTGTAGAGCTGGTTTGATGGTGCTGAATTCTCTTAATTTTTGCTTCTCTGTAAAGGTTTTAATTTATCTGTTGAATCTGAACGAGATCCTTGCTGGGTAGAGTAATCTTGGTTGTAGGTTTTTCTCTTTCATCACTTTAAATATGTGTTACCACTCCCTTCTGGCTTTCAGAGTTTCTGCTGAACAATCAGCTGTAACCTTATGGGGATTCCTTTGTATGTTATTTGTTGTTTTTCTCTTGCTGCTTTTAATTTTTTTCCTTTGTATTTAATATTTGATAGTTTGATTAACATATGTCTTGATGTGTTTCTCCTTGGATTTATGCTCTATGGGACTCTCTGTACTTCCTGGACATTATTGACTATTTCCTTACCCATATTAGTGAAGTTTTCAACTACAGTTTCTTCAAATATTCTCTCAGCCCCTTTCTTTTCTCTTCTTCTGCAACCCCATAATTTGAATGTTGGTGCATTTAATGTTGTCCCAGAGGTCTCTGAGACTATCCTCAATTCTTTTCATTCTTTTTTCTTTATTCTGCTCTGTTGTAGTTATTTCCACTAGTTTATCTTCCAGGTCACTTATCCATTCTCTGCCTCAGTTATTCTGCTACTGATTCTTTCTAGAGAATTTTAAGCTTCATTTATTGCATTGTTCATCACTGTTTGTTTCCTCTTTAGTTCTTCTAGGTCTTTGTTCAACATTTCTTGCATTTTCTCCATTCTATTTCCAAGATTTTTGGATCATCTTTACTATCATTACTCTGAATTCTTTTTCAGGTAGACTACATGTTTCCTCTTCATTTGTTTGATCTAGTGGGTTTTTACCTTGCCCCTTCATCAACTGTGTATTTCTCTGTCTTCTCATTTTGCTTAACTTACTGTGTTTGGTGTCTCCCTTTTTAGACTGCAGGTTCATAGTTCCTGTTGTTTTTGGTGTCTGCTCCCAGTGGGTAAAGTTGGTTCAGTGGGCTTTGTAGGCTTCCTGGTGGAGGGGACTGGTGCCTGTGTTCTGCTGGATGAGGCTGTATCTTCTATTTCTGGTGGGCAGGACCACGTCTGGTGGTGTGTTTTGAGGTGTCTGTGAACTTATTATGTTTTTAGGAAGCCTCTCTGCTAATAGGTGGGTTGGTCTTCCTGTCTTGCTAGTTGTTTAGCATAGGATGTCCAGCACAGCACTGTATCTTGCTGGTCATTGAGTGGAACTGAGTGTTAGCATTGAGATGGAGATGTCTGGGAGAACTTTTGCTTTTTGATATTATGAGGGGCTGGGAGGTTTCTGGTGGAGCAATGTCCTGAACTCGGCTCTCCCACTTCAGAGGCTGAGGCCTGACACCTGGCCAGAGGACCAAGACCTTGTCAGCCACACGCCTCAGAAGAAAAGGGATAGAAGTTCAGAGTGATGTGGTGTGAGAAGTGTGCGGTTTGCCTTTGCTAGCTTTGAAGATGGACTAAAGGGCCACAAGCCGAGGAATGCAGAAGCTGGAAAAGCCACTAGAAAATGTAGAATACCAGCCACATATGTAAGTTTATTTCTATTGGACAGTACTGCTCTACACAGGTGACTCCATCCATACCCACGGTTGCAACTGCCATCCATGGGAGGAGGACTCACAAATCTACAGCAGGCACCGCCCAGCTCTACAGGGAAAGAATCAAGTTGCTCACCTCCCAAGCAACATGGAAGCAACATGGAAGCACAACACTGATGGACTTCCTGGTGGTCCACTGGTAAAGAATCTGCCTTCCAATGCAGGGGACACGGGTCTGATCCTTGGTCAGAGAACTAAGATGCCACATGCCACAGGACAACTAAGCCCACACGCCACAACTACTGAGCTCATGCACCTCAACTAGAGAGCCTGAATGCCGCCAAGTACAGAGCCCACATGCCAAAACTACAGAGCCCACGTGCCCTGGAGCCTGCATGCCACAACTAGAGAAGAGAAAACCCACAAGCCACAACTAGAGAGAAGCCCACGCACTGCAATGAAAAATCCCGCATGCCTCAACAAAGATCCCGCATGCCGCAACTAAGATCCAATGAAGCCAAAAATAAATAATAAATCTTAAAAAAAAATACTGTACTGTATACTCAAAAGTTACTAAGATAGTAAATCTTAAATATTCTCACCACAAAAACAAAAAAATAGGTAATTATGTGAGGTGGTGGAGGTGTTAACTAACCCTGTTATGGTAATCATTTGCAATGTATCTGTGAATCAAATTATCACACTGTACATCTTAAATGTATGCAGTATTATATACATCAACTATATCTCAAATCTGAAAATAAATGAATGAATGAATGTTTAAAATCAAAAAAAAAAGAAAAGGGAGAGAGAGAAAAAATAATAATAAATAAAATCAAAGTTATTAATACAGAAAAATATTTTTAAAAATAAAAAAAGTAAAAAAAAAAACACATGAAAGAGACAAATAAAGAAGAAAGCAATAAAACAAAAACCAAATCCTCCAGTGATAACAAGTGCTAAAAACTATACTTAAGAACAAAACAAAACAAAAAAAACCGGACAGTCATACCCTAGGATAAATAGCAAAGCCAAAGCTATAGAGACAAAATCACACAAACAGGCATACACATACACACTCACAAAAAGAGAAAAAGGAAAAAAAGGCATATATATATATATATATATATATATATATATATATATATATATAAAATTAAAATAGGAAGAGAGCAACCAAATCAATAAACAAATCTACCAATGATAATAAGATCTAAATACTAAACCAAGATAAAAATAAAACCAGAAACAATTTAGATGCAGAGAGCAAACCCCAAGTCTACAGTTGCTCTTAAAGTCCACTGCCTCACGTTTGGGATGATTCATTGACTATTCAGGTATTCCACAGATGCAGGGTAAATCCAGTTGATTGTGGAGATTTAATCTGCTGCTCCTGAGGCTGTTTGGAGAAATTTCCCTTTCTCTTCTTTGTTCACACAGCTCCTGGGGTTCAGCTTTGGATTTGGCCCTACCTCTGTGTGAAGGTTGCCTGAGGGAATCTGTTCTTTGCTCAGACAAGACGGGGTTAAAGTAGCACCTGATCAGGGGACTCTCGCTCACTCAGGCCAGGGGTCGGAGGGGTACGGAATGCAGGGTGAGCCTGCAGGCGGCAGAGGCTGGCATGACATTGCAACAGCCTGAGGCATGCTGTGTGTTCTCCCGGAGAAGTTGTCCCTGGATCCCAGGACCCTGGCAGTGGTGGGCTGCACAGGCTCCAAGGAGGGGAGGTGTGGATGGTGACCTGTGCTTGCACACAGGCTTCTTGGTGGCTGTAGCAGCAGCCTTAGCATTTCATGCTTGTCTATGCGGTCCGCATTGACAGCTGCGGCTCACGCCCATCTCTGGAGCTAATTTAGGCGGTGCTCTGAATCCCTTCTCCTTGCACACCCTGAAGCAATGGTCTCTTTCCTGTTAGGCAGGTCCAGAGTTTTTCCTGGACTCCCTCCCGGCTAGCTGTGGTGCACTAGCCCCCTTCAGGCTGTGTTCATGCAGCCAACCTCAGTCCTCTCCCTGGGATCTGACGTCCAAAACCGTAGCCTCAGCTCCCAGCCCCCACCCACCCTAGCGGGTGAGCAGACAAGCCTCTCAGGCTCTTGAGTGCTGGTAGGCACCGATCCTCTGTGCAGGAATCTCTCTGCTTTGCCCTCTGCGCCCCTGCTGCTGCGCTCTCCTTCATGGCTCCGAAGCTTCCCCCTGCCCACCTCCCGTCTGCACCAGTGAAGGGGCTTCCTAGTGTGTGGAAACTTTTCCTCTTTCACAGTTCCCTCCCCCAGGTGCAGGTCTCGTCCCTATTCTTTTGTCTCTGTTTTTCCTTTTTCCTTTTTCCCTACCCAGGTACGTGGGGAGTTTCTTGCCTTTTGGGAAGTCTGTGGTCTTCTGCCATCATTCAGTAGGTGTTCTGTAGGAGTTGTTCCACTTGTACATGTAGTTTTGATGTATTTGTGGGGAGGAAGGTGATCTCCACGTCTTACTCCTCTGCCATCTTGAAGGCGCCCCAATAATTACTTTAAATGTAAGTGTACTAAATGCTGCAATCAAAAGATGTAACACAGCTGAATGGATTAAAAAAATCAAGACCCATATATATGCTGTTTATAAGAGACTCAGCTCAGATCTAAAGACACACATAGACTGAGGGTGAAGGGATGGAAAAGGAAAGAAACCTTGGGTAACAATTCTCATATCAACCACAATAGACTTGTAAACACAGACTGTAACAAAAGACAAAGAAGAGCATTACATAATGATAAAGGGGTCAATCCAACAAGAGGATATAACATTTTTAACAGTTATGCACCCAACAGAGGAACAACAGAGGAACACCTAATATAAAGCAAATATTAATAGAACTAACAGAAGAAATAGACAGCAGTACAGTAAGAGTAGGGGATGGTAATACCTCTTTTACATCAATGGATAGATCATCCAGACAGATGATCAATAAGGAAACACTGGACTTAAATGACACATTACAGCATATGAACTTAATAAGTATATATAGAGCATTCCATCCAAAAGCAGTAGAATACACATTCTTTCATTTTTCTTTAACTTTTTAAAATTAATTTTTATTGGAGTATAGTTGATTTACAGTGTTGTGTTAGTTTCTGCAGTACAGCAAAGTGAATCAGTTATACATATACATATATCCACTCTTTTTTAGATTCTTTTCCCATATAGGTCATTACAGAGTATTGAGTAGAGTTCCCTGTGCTATACAGTAGGTTCTTATAGCTATCTATCTTATATATACTAGTGTGTATACGTTAATCCCAATCTCCCAATTTATTCTTCCCCCACCCTTACCCCCTGGTAACTATAAGTTTGTTTTCTACATCTGTGACTCTATTTCTGTTTTATAAATAGGTTCATTTGTACCATTTTTTAAGGTTCCACATGTAAGCAATATCATATGATATTTGTTTTTCTCTGTCTGACTTACTTCACTCAGTATGACAATCCCTAGGTCCATTCATGTTGCTGCAAATGGCATTATTTCATTCATTTTTTTTTTAATTTGCTACCTTTGTTTCCCACAACTGAAAGAGAGTGTTCATCGATGCAAATTGAGAAGATTGGCTTTCAGGAATTTCTTGTTAGTTAGTGGACCAGAGCCAATATACACTTTATTTCATTCTTTTTTTATGGCTGAGTAATATTCCAGTGTATATATGTACCACACCTACTTTATCAATTCATCTGTCTATGGACATTTAAGTTGCTTCCATGTCCTGGCTATTGTAAATAGTGTAGCAATGAACGTTGGGGTGCATATATCTTTTCTAATTATAGTTTTCTCTGGATATAGGCCAAAGATTGGGATTGTTGGATCACATGGTATCTCTATTTTTAGTTTTTTAAGGAACCTCCATACTGTTCTCCATAGTGGCTGTACCAATTTACATTCCCACCAACATGGGAGGGTTCCCTTTTCTCCACACCCTCTCCAGCATTTAGTGTTTGTAGATTTTTTTTGATGCTGGCCATTCTGGCTGGTGTGAGGTGATACCTCATTGCAGTTTTGATTTGCATTTCTCTAATAATTAGTGATGTTCAACATCTTTTCCTGTGCTTTTTGGCCATCTGTATGCCTTCTTTGGAGAAATGTCTGTTTAGGTCTTCTGCCCATTTTTGGTTTGGGTTGTTTGTTTTTTTGATATTCAGTTGCATGAGTTGCTTGTATATTTTGGAGATTAATCCTTTGTCAGTTGCTTCATTTGCAAATATTTTCTCCCATTCTGGGGGTTGTCTTTTTGTCTTGTTTATGGTTCCTTTGCTGTGCAAAACCTTTGAAGTTTCATTAGGTCCCATTTGTCTATTTTTGTTTTTATTTCCATTTCTCTAGGAGGTGGGTCAAAAAGGATCTTGCTGTGATTTATGTCATAGAGTGTTTTATCTAGATTTTCGTCTAAGAGTTTGATGGTGTCTGCCTTACATGTAGGTCTTTCATCCATTTTGAGTTTATTTTTGTGTATGGTGTTAGGGAGTGTTCTAATTTCATTCTTTTACATGTAGCTGTCCATTTTTCCCAGCATCACTTATTGAAGAGTCAGTCTTTTCTTCATTGTATATTCTTGCCTCTTTTATCAAAAATAAGGTGCTCATATGTGCATGGGTTTATTTCTGGGCTTTCTATCTTGTTCCATTGATCTATATATCTTTTTTTGTGCCAGTACCATATTGTCTTGATTACTGTAGCTTGGTATTGTAGTCTGAAGTCAGGGAGCCTGATTGCTCCAGCTCTGTTTTTCTTTCTCAAGATTGCTTTGACTACTGGGGTCTTTAGTGTTTCCATACTGATTGTAAATTTTTTTGTTCTTATTCTGTGAAAAATGCTATTGGTAATTTGATAGGGATTCCATTGAATGTGTAGATCACTTTGGGTAGTATAGTCATTTTGACAGTATTGATTCTTCCAATCCAAGAACATGGTATATCTCTCCATCTGTTTGTGCCATCTTTGATTTCTTTCATCAGTATCTTATAGTTTTCTGAGTATCTGAGTTCAGGTCTTTTGCCCTGTGGGTGGCCCACACACAGAGGTGGAGCTGAAAACACAGCTGAGCTCCAGGGACTGTGCAACTAAGGAAGAAAAGATGAAATCTCTTCTAGCACCTGTGCAAACTGCAAATCTACACCCCTGTGACTAGCTTTGTAAACTCAGCACCTACAGAACATCTGAATGAACAATGAGTGCTCCTACAGCTGAGATAGGTCTAGCTTTAGCAGCTGTAGACTTTGTGGGTACATGCATGTGGGGGTTGGACCACGTCATAGTCTAAGTTGTCCCCTATAGCATCCACAGTGGATCCAGATCCATGATTACTGCAATTCTGGGACCTGACTTCAGTGGGTCTATGCTGGTGACCTGGTGAAAGAAATGTCTGAGAGACACCAAGGCAAATTGTCAGCATACCCAAGGTTAAGGTGGGGCTGAGAGCAATGCCAACAACAGTGTAATCTGAGAACTCACACAATGGGTGAAAGATGACACAACAGAGCACACCCACAGGTGAACAGCTCCAGAGGAGGATTATTCCGTAGCTTCCCTCCCAGTGGGAGTGTGCCAGTCCTGTCTTCCTTGTACCACAGATCAGAAACACAGCTAAGAAACAGATCTGAGAGCCTCTACTCCAACAACTAGGGAGCAGACCCCACCTCTGACAGAGCAGTGACAACTACAGTGCCAAGGGGAGGCCCTGCTCAACACCCAGTGCAGGCTCTGGTCACCACAACGTCAGTCACACCTCCTATCAAGGGGATAAGGGGCAGCATAGACTGAGGAAAGAGGTGGCAGACATGTATACTAAAAATAGCCCTCACATCAAAAAATATTAAACCCATGCAGGCTACACAGGGACGTTCTCACATAAAAATAACCCTTCAAGACAGTCTGAGGGTCTGGCATCAGGAGGAAGAACCCCCAGAGAATTTAGCCTTGAAGGAGAGTGGGGCTTCAGTGCAGGAGCTCCACAGTGTTGGGGGAACAGAGACTCCAGTCTTGAAGGGCACACACAAGGTTTCATGTGCACCGGGACCAAGCACAAAATAGTACCTCCATATGAACCTGGACTACACCTACCTAGGGGTCTTGGAGGGCCTCCTGGGGATGTGAAGCTTGACTATAGCTCATTGTGGGGACAAGGACACTGGTAGCAGAAGCCCCAGGGACTATTGATTGGAGTGAGCTCTCCTTGAGGTCCATACTTCAGCACAAAAACCCAGCTCCACCCATCAACCTACAGGCTCCAGTGATGGAAAGTCTCAGGCCAAACAATCAACATGATAGGAACACAGCCTCACCCATCAGAAGACAGGCTGCCTAAAGTCATTCTGAGCTCCCAGCTACCTCAAAACACACACCTTAACATGGCCCTGTATGTTCTTTTCAAGTGTACATGGAACATTCTTGAGGGTAAAATACATGTTAGGACACAAAACAAGACTCAATAAATTTAAGAAGATTAAAATCATATTAATCATCTTTACTACCACAATGGTATGAAACTAAAATAAACTATAAGAAGAAAATGGGAAAAACTACAAACACATGAAGACTAAAAAACGTGCTACTAAACAATCAATGAGCCAACAAAGAAATCAAAGAAGAAATCAAAAAATACCTTGAGACAAGTGAAAATGGAAAACAACTGTCCAAAATCTACGAGGTGAAGCAAAGATAGTTCTAAGAGGGAAATTCATAGTGATACGAGCTTACTTCAAGAAACAAGAAAAACCTCAAATAAACAATCTAAATTTATATTTAAAGGAGCTAGAGAAAGAAGAACAAGCAAAGTCCAAAGTTAGTAGAAGGAAGAAAATGATAAGGATCAGAGAGGAAATAAATGAAATAAAGATATAAGCAAAAAAACAAAGAAAAATCAATGGAACTATGTTGGTTCTTTGAAAAAAATAAACAAACAAATCAACAAGCCTTTAATCAGAATCATCAAGAAAAAAATGAGAGTCCAAATAAACAAAATCAGAAATGAAAGAGGAGAAATTACAACCAACACCACAGAAACACAAAGAATCATAAAAATATACTATGAACAAATATATGTCAACAAATTAGACAACCTAGAAGAAATAGATAAACTAGAAATAAGCAATCTTTCAAGACAGAATCATGAAGAAATAGAAAATCTGAATAGACCAATGACTTGAAATGAAATTGAATCAGTAATCAAAAAACTTCCCCAAAATAAAAGTTCAGGTCTGGATGGCTTTACAGGTGAATTCTACAAAACATTTCAAGAAGAGTTAATACCTATCATTGTAAAATTATTCCCAAAAACTGAAGTGGAAGGAACACATCCAAACACATTTTATGAGGCTAGTATTACCGTTATATAAAACAAAACTCCAAAGGAAAAAAAAAAAAGAAAATTATGGTCCAAAATTCCTGATGCAAATATATGAAGGATCCTCAACAAAATATTAGCAAACAGAATTCAACCATACATTAAAAAAAATACACCATGATCAAGTGGAATTCATTCCAGGGATGCAAGAATGGTTTAACAGCCATAAGTCAATATATGTGATACACCACAGTAATAAAATGAAGGATAAAATCATGTGATTTTCTCAATAAATGTAGAGAAAACATTTGACAAAATTCAACATCCACTTATGATAAAAATTCTCAACAAAGTGAGTATAGAAGGAACATAACTCAACATAATAAAGACCATGTATGACAAACCCACAGCTAACAACTTACCTAATGGTTAAAAGCTAAAAGCTTTTCCTCTAAGGTAAGGAGCAAGACAAGGATGCCCATTCTTGCCATTTTTATTCAACATAGTATTGGAAGTCCTAGTCACAACAATTAGGCAAGAAAAAGAAATAAAAACCATCCAAATTGGAAATGAAATGGTAAAACTGTCACTATTTGTGGATGACATGATCCTATATGTAAAAAAAAAAAAAAAAAAACAAAAAACCAAAGATTTTACCCCAAAACTATTAGAACTAATAAATGAATTTAATAAAGTTGTGGAAGGATACAAAATTAATATACAGAAATCTGTTGCACTTCTATACACTAACAATGAACTATCAGAAAGAGAAATTAAGGAAATAATCCCGTTTACAATCACATCATAAAATAGTAAAATACCTAGGAATACAGTAGGTCCCCTACAGAGGAACCTTCAAGTAGCAAATTTCAAAGATGTGTATGTGCCCAGAGAAAGGACGAAGAGAGACAAGAGGAAAAAGAAATAACTGAAAAACCAAAGAGATTCACAATGCTGGAAATGGCAAAGGGATTTTCTTTATTTGAGGAAGCACTGTTAGTTTTTGAGGGGCAAGACCTGAATGTAGAATGGTACATGAAAGTTACAGCAGCTGTTCAGAATGCAATCCAGTGTTACCATGTCATCTATGACGAGAAAAGAAGAACTACTACCCAGACATCACTGGATCGTTTTTTCAGGAGGGTAGATAGAATTGAATCCAGCAAGGAACCAGAACCTGGGCATTGATGTTAGGTGTGAGTGAAATAGCAGTTTGCCCTCTATCTCCTACTGCTGCTCGTTGTTCAGCTCTACCATCTCCCACCTCCTCTCCCTCCTCCAGTCAGTAACTCTTCTTACCTCTTCACTCAGTGTCAGCCCCTGTATGCCAGCTGTTGTACTGTACTACTGTACTTTTCAAGGTACTGTACCGTAAGATTAAAAATCTTTTCTTTAGTTTTGTGTTTTCTTTTTTATGTATTATTTGTATGAAAAGTATTATAAACCTATCACAGTACAGTACTATATGGTCAACTGTGTTGATTGGAGACCTAGGCTAAATTTACTGGACTCACGACAATTTGGACTCATGAACATTCTCTTGGAATGAAACTTGTTCGTATGTAGGGGACTTACTGTAAATTTAACTAAGGAAGTGAAAGACCTGTACTCTGAAAAGTATAAGATATTGAGGAAGGAAATTGAAGAACAGCACAAATAAATGGGAAGATGAACTATGTTCACAGATTGGAAAAATTATTATTTTAAAATGTCTATGTTATCCCAAGAAATCTACAGATTCAATGCAATTCCTATCAAAATACCAATGGCATTTTTCACAGAAATAGTACAAACAATTCTAAAATTTGTATGGAACCACAAAAGATCCCAAATTGCCAAAGCAATCTTGAGAAAGAAGAACAAAGCTAGAGCTATCTTGCTCTCAGACTTGAAACTATACTAGAAACCTAGAGTAATTAAAACAGTATGGTACTGGTACAAAAACAGATATATAGATCAATGGGACAGAATAGAGAGCCCAGAAGTAAAGCCACTCTCATACTTTCAATTAATCTATGACAAAGGAGGTAAGAGTATACAATGGGGAAAATACAGTCTCTTCAATAAATGGTGTTGGGGAAACTAAATAGCTACAGGCAAAAGAATCAAACTGGACCACTTTCTTACACCACATACAAAAATAAACTCAAAATGGATTAAATATAAGACCTGAGACCATAAAACCTCTAGAAGAAAACATAGGCAGTAACCTCTTTCACATCAATCTTAACAATACTTTTTTGTATATGTCTCCTAAGGCAAAAGAAACAAAAGCAAAAATAAACAAATGTGACTACATCAAACTAAAAATCTTTTGGACAGCAAAGGAAACCACCAACAAAATGAAAACACAACCTACTGCATGGGAAAGGAGATTTGCAAATGATATATCTGATAAGATATTGATATCCAAAATATGCAAAGAACTCATACAACTCAATATCAAAGAAACAACCTGATTTAAAAATGGACAGAGGACCTGAATAGACATTTTTCTAAAGAAGACATACAGATGAACAACAGACACTTGAAATTATTAACCATCAGGGAAATGCAAGTCAAAACCGCAATGAGGTATAACCTCATACCTGTCAAAATGGCTATTATCAAAAAGACAAGAAACAATAACTGTAGGTGAGGATGTGCAAAAAAGGGAAACCTGGTGCACTGTTATTGGAAATGGAAATTGGTGCAGTCACTATGGAAGACAGTATGGAGATTCCTCAAAAAATTACAAGTAGAACTACCTTATGATCCAGCAATTCCACTCCTGGATATGTATCTGAAGAAATGAAAACACTGATTGAAAAAGATACAGGTACCACAATATTCATAGCAGCATTATTTACAATAGCCTAAACATGGAAACAATCGATGTGTCCATCAATAGATGAATGGATAAAGAAGATGTGGTGTGTGTGTATATATATATTATATATATAATATATATATAATATATATAAAATGGAATATTCCTCAGCCATAAAAAATATGGAATCTTGTCGTTTATAGGAACGTGGATGGACCTGGAAAGTATTATGTTAAGCAAAATAAGTCAAACAGAGAAAAACAAATACCATATGATTTCACTTATATGTGTGATCTAAAAAATAAAACTAATAAGGAAACAAAACAAAAACTGAAGAAGACTCATAAATACAGAGTACAAAATGGTGGGTGCCAGAGGAGAGGAGTGGAGGGATAGATGAAATAGGTGAAGGGGTTGAAGAGGTATAAACTTCCAGATAAAATAAATGTCATGTGAATGTACACCTAAGGAATAGCATCAATAATATTGTAACACTTTGTATGGTGGTGGATGGAACTGGTCTTATTGTGGTGATCATTTCATAATGCATAAAAGTGTTGTAGGTTGTATACCTGAAACTAATACAATATTGCATGTTAATTATAATTCAAGAAAAAAAAGCATCATAATTCTCAGTAAGTGGAACTCTTTCTTCTACTCCATTTGGTCATTCAACACATATTGATTAAACGTCCTCGATGTACAAAGCATCATGCTAATTGCTAGGAGATTCAGAGGCAAACATGGCATTTAAGTTTCTATAAGGAAGTGCTGTTTCTTCTCCTGATTTTATTTATTTAATTAATGAAATCAGTATGAATGTATGGATATTTATTTTATTCTATTCAATACTATTATTTATTTTGTGGCTTAAATTGCTCTAACTGAGGCCCTTAGGAGATCCTTCAGGGTGGTTCCTGTGTCATTTTGATAAGTCTCATCACTTTTTCTTATAAATCTTTTTCAAGATTCATTCTGAACCTATTATCTACCAGGGGCGGCTTTATGGCTTTATTTTGCACAGCAATTTTTTGGCCTTTAAAAAACTGATTTATTGCTTTTAAAAAAAGATTTTTTGAGGTAAAAAAATATGTCACTGTAGATTCTTCATATTTTATAAAATCTATATAAAGGAAATCACACAAATTTCTTTCTGGCTTCTTTTATCAGTATAATTATTTTGAGATCTTCCATGTTGTGTATATCAATAGTTCATTTCCTTTTATTGATAAGTAGTATTCTACTGCATGGATATATCACAGTGTTACTTCTATTCCATTTCTCTGTTGATGAACGTTTGTTGTTTCCTGTTTTTGCTTATTACAGACAAGCTGATATGAACATTCTTATTATATAGGTTTTTGTGTGAACTGGAAGATCTTGGGAAGGATGGGGAGAAGGGTAGAGAGACTGGGATTTTGTATACTCCATTCATGAAACATTTTTGAGAAACCACATCTGAGCCAGGAGGACTCTGAGTGGAGTCTGAGGCATGGATTTATATGTAGGTAGTTTGAGAAGTAATCCCAGGAACAAAAATGAGGGAAAGAGGTGAGTGATACAGGGAAGAAAGTAACTTCAACTTAAGGTGCTTTTTTGAGGTTACTGCCTTGGGGAATGGGACTTGTTTATTAACAGACATCTCATGAAACCAGAATTGTCCACTTGAAGGACAGGACGTGGGAACACCTACTCACTAGATCTTATTTCCTCATGTTCAAGGGTTTTCCCTGGAGAAATTACTCAATGTTCTGAACTATGTATGTGCCAGAGCCCAGCAAACAGAACTTGACTCTGTAGCTATTAAACAAGGAAATAAAAAATGAGCATCTGGCTCATTATGCATGGCATATGGTGTGAGTGCATTGGGCACCCTCTGAAAAGCGTCATAAATCCAATAGTACTATTTTTCTTATATCCTGAAAGCTGCAAAAATGCCTCATCCATCTTAAGCATATGGGCAATATAGAAAGATTTAGAATAGAAATTAAACATTACATTGCAATCCAATTCCTTCTGTGTAACTCTAAGAGCAATGAATAAACTGCTTTCATCATTTTCATGCCTGGGAACTTCTACATTCAGTGCCCTCCAAGTATGTAATCTATGTTATGTTTGTAGTTTCTCATGTTTCCTGGGTGAAAGCTTATCCCTGGTCATTGATTTGTGAAAGATTTACTCAGCCATGAATATGGAGAACTTGTTAAGCTACATTGTGTTTAGAGAAATAAAGGAATTCGATTCTTTTGTCAGCTCCACAGTTTTACATCTTCCAATTGATATACAGAATAAAAATACATACCCTTAGGAAAATGAGGTTAAGTTTGACCTTTTGAGCTTTTTAAACTTAGAAGGAAATACTGATAAAAATTCAAAAGAAGTAAAACAAAAGGCAGAAAGTAATAAAACTGGAAGAAAAATTGAGTTGATATTAAAAATCAAAAGATAATTGTGTTAGTTTACTAGGGCTCCTGTAACAAATTACCATTAAACTGGTGGCTTAGAACATTGTAAGAAATTTATTTTCTCACAGTTTTGGAGGCCAGGAGTCTGAAATCAAGGTGTGGACAGGGCTGCACTCCCTCTGCAGGCTGTAGGGGAGGATACTTCCATGACTCTTCCAGCTTCTGGTGGCTATGGGCAATTCTCAGCTTCCTTGGCTTGTGTTCACATCCCTCCAATGTCTGCCTCTGTCTTCATATCACTTTCTCCTCTGTGTTGGAGTCTTCTCCTCTTTCACCTCAAATCTTTCTGTCTTTCTCTTATAAAGACACTTTTCATTGGGTTTAGGGTCCACTCAGATAATCCAGGATGATCTCCTCATCTCAACGTTCTTAATTACATCTGCAAGGACTCTTTTTCCAAATAAAGTAACACTCATGTTCTGGGGATTAAGATATGAACATATTTTCTGGGGGGGGGGGGTCACCATTCAACCCAGTATAGTAATTCTTTGAAAAAAGTAATAAAATAGACACATCCTGTATAACTCTGATCAAGAAAAAAAGAGAAGACACAGCAAAGGAATGGTATGATAGGTAGCATGGTAACAGAAACAGAGGAGATTTAAAATTGCAGGATAATGAAACATACAGCTTTATAACAATACATTTAAAAACAAGTAAAATTAACAATTTTCTAAAATGCTCGAATTTGCTTTTAACTTGGCTCCAAAAGGCATAACCAAATAGATCATGAATCAAAAGAGAATTTGAAATAAGTCAAATATCTTCTAAAATAGATATTACTCAAATGGTTTTATAGATGAACTCTATCAAACTTTCAAGGAATAGAAAAATATTATCCTATATTCTAAAAGAGGAGAGAAGAAGAAGAAGAAGGAGAAGAAGGAGAAGAAGGAGAAGAAGAAGAAGAAGAAGAAGAAGAAGAAGAAGAAGAAGAAGAAGAAGAAGAAGAAGAAGAAGAAGAAGAAGAAGAAGAAGAAGAAGAAGGAGAAGGAGAAGGAGAAGGAGAAGGAGAAGGAGAAGGAGAAGGAGAAGGAGAAGGAGAAGGAGAAGGAGAAGTAGAAGTAGAAGTAGAAGGAGAAGGAGAAGGAGAAGGAGAAGGAGAAGGAGAAGAAGAAGAAGAAGGAGAAGAAGAAGAAGGAGGAGGAGGGGGTGGGAGGGGAAGGAGGGGGTGGGGGATGAGGAAAAAAGATCGTGTTAGTTTGCTTGAGCTGCCATAACAAAATATCACATGTTGGCTGGCTTAAAAACAGCCATTTATAGCCTCACAATTCTGGAGGCTAGAAGTCCAAGATCAAGGTCTTAATAAATTCAGTTTCCTGTGAGACATGTCTTCCTGGCTTGCAGTTGTCCACTTTCTTGCTGTGTCCTCATGTGGACTTTTCTCTGTGCATGTACACAGAAACAGAGAGAAAGAGCTCTGGTATCTCTTTCTTTTCCTATAAAGACACTGGTTCTATAATATTAGACCCCACTCTTATGAATTGTAACCCTAGTTAGATCCTTAACGTCTTTATCTACAAGTACAATCACATGGGGGTTAGAGATTCAACGTATGAATTTGAGGGGAGAATACAATTCAGTCCAGAACAAAGATAAAAATTAAATATCTGATTTTATGCCAACAGCATAAATATGTTATCAAAACAGGAAAAGAACATCAGAAATATTAATTTATATGTCAATATTGCTTACCTATGAGTATAGATGGAAAATTCTTAAGTTTTTAAAATAAAATATGTATGCAAGGAATGGAGAATGTTTCAAAAACTGAAAAAATACCTGTCAAATTTTTCAATACAGTATAATATTAAAAGTCAGATTCCATATTATTTTCAATTAACACTATGATAAAAAAAAAAGCATAGTTTGGAAAAATTAGTCATAGCAGAAAACTGCCTAAACCTGGTACCTAATAAAAGTTTACAGCAGATATCAGAACATTCTGGTTAAAATCAGAAACAAAACGGTGGCCTGTTACTAGTCCTATTTAACATTATGCTGAAGGTTTTAGTTAAAGTAATAACAAACAAAAAGATGTATAAACATCAGGAAGGAAGAAATAACGGTATGATTTTCAAATGACGTGACTTCTATCTAAAAAATCTAGGAATGTCAACTAACATGCTATCAGTGCCAATAAGGTAATTCAATCAGACCGCCAGACACAAGATGAATCTCAAAAAGCAATAACATTCTTAGATGACCATAACCGATTACAGAACTGTAACAGAAAAAATTATAAACAACAGCAGAATTTTAATATCTGTAAGAATAAATCTAATGCAATAAGTGGAAGAGCTATACAGGGAAATCTGTAAAATATTACTGGATGATTAGAAGAAAATTTAATAAATAGGGAAATATTCCCAAACTTCATTTCTAAATTCAATGAATAACAATCAAGTTCTTAACTAATACATTTCATGGAAATTAACTATCTGATTTTAAAATTAATATGAAGCCATAAATGTGCATGAATATCCTAGATATTGTTAAAAAGATAGATGAGACTTTTACACAGATATAAAAATATTACAAATTTGATGCTCCAGATGTTGTTCGTGGTCTACCCAATATCCGTTCTCCCCTCTTGTTTACTAAACTGCTGAATTTTTGTGCAGTGGTAAAATTCCCAACTTCCCAGGATCCTTTGCTCTTTTTTTAAAATAAATTTATTTATTTTATTTATTTACTTTTGGCTGCATTGGGTCTTCGCTGCTGCGAGCGGGCTTTCTCTAGTTGGGATGAGTGGGGGCTACTCTTCGTTGCAGTGCGCGGGCTTCTCATTGTGGTGGCTTCTCTTGTTGCAGAGTAGGGGCTCTAGGCACTTGAGCTTCAGTAATTGTGGCTCGGGGGCTCTAGAGTACAGGCTCAGTAGTTGTGGCACACAGACTTAGTTGCTCCACGGTATGTGGGATCTTCCCGGACCAGGACTAGAATCCATGTCCCCTTCATTGGCAGGTGAATTCTTTAACCACTGTGTCACCAGGGAAGTCCCTCCTCTTTAAAAAAAAAATTTTTTTTTGGCCTCGCTGAATGGCATGCGAGATCTTAGTTCCCCCACCAGTGGTTGAACCCGGGCTCCCTGCAGTGGAAGCACGGTGTCCTAACCACTGGTCTGCCAGAGAAGTCTCAGGCTCCTTTGCTCTTGAACGGGTCTTGTGACACAGTTTTGGCCAAGGAGATTTAAGGAAAGTTTGCCTTGTGAGACTTTTGGGAGAAGTATAGTTTTCCTGACAGAAAGGAATATACCCAGATTAGGTATAGCTTTTTCCCTTGCCTAATTCCCTCTCCCTTTACTATGTCTATTATGATATGATGCCTAGAGGTTCATCAGCTATCTGACAACTGTGAGGACCAAAGCCTCAGGTGACAAGTGGCAGTGTTAAAACAAGAATGATTCTGGGTCCCATATGTCTCCTTAGTCTTGCCATCCCTGACTTGGACCACCCAGCTCTGGCACTTTGGTTACATGAGAATAACTAACTTCAGTTAAGCCACTGTTATCAGGACATTGTAACATGTAGCCACACACAGTCCTAACTGATAAGAGCTGTATTAAGAAAGCAGTCTGCTATTGATAGTGACAGAGGCATAAACAAATCGATCTATTGAACAGAATACAAAATCCTAAATGAGACCCATGGAAGTACGGGATTTTGTAAAAAAAAACAACTTTAAGTAACATGTCAAATCAATGAAGAAAGAATGGGCTAGTAAATAAATTAAAATTAGCTACCCATTTGAGAAAAGAGATATTTACCTGGTATAAGTGGGAAAAGGTAGATATTGTGAGAGGTAGGGTGACTTCACATCCTGGTTTCCCCAGGACAGCAACCTTTACCCTGTTATTGATGTGTAGGTATCAACAACACTCCATTTCAGGCTCAGAAGTGAATTGTATGGTCATTCTCAGCTGTGAAAGGAGATTGACAAAGCTGCTGTTGAGCCCTGCTTGGTCCAGGACTTGTAGGAACCTGTGGTGCCCAGGGTGTGAACATAAATATGACTTTTGACTATTTACTGAAACAAACTGCCTGCTGGCATGGAGAATGGATCTGCAATATTCCCACTTTCACTGTAGGGCAGGGGTTCAGAATCATTCATATCAGATCTTGTTCTAGACTTAGGACCCTGGAGCACCGAGTGAGCACAAAGGAGCTTTTAAAAAAAGTACAGAATTAAAGCAAAACTCCAAACCAAAATTGTAAAGCACATTAAGAAATCAAATAATTGACCAGATAAAAATTTCGAAAGTAATTTACTCCATGTGAATTTTTAAAAAATAGAACCTTTTAATACTTTTTAAATAAGTATGTGAGAGCCTTTAAAGATATAAATGAAAGAATAATATCTATTAAAACAAAACAAGACATTGTAAAATACAAAGCCAGAAATGAAACAGTAACAGTTGACTCTAAAAATTAATCAATTAGAAATCTTGGAAAGAAGATATGTAATCTTCCTAAAAATTAGCAGACCTTATTTTTTTTAAAGCAGTCATAGGTTTACAGAAAAACTGAGCAGTAAGTACATGAAGATCTATATACCTGTGACCTTCTCCCTGCCAACAATTTCCCCTGTTATCAATGTCTCACAGTACTGTACTTATATTTGCTGCAATTGATGAACCAATAGGGATACATATTAGCTAAAGTCCATAGTTTGCATTAGGTTTCACTCTTTCTGCTGTATATTCTATGGGTTTTGACAAATATAATAATGTATAATGTCATGTATCTACCATTACAGTACCATATAGAATAGTTTCACTACCCTAAAAATCAGATATATAATTTTGAAATATAAAAAGAAATTGAGTATAAAACAATCTACACTGAACACACTAAAAGCAAGAAAGTGGTAAAGTAGAAGACACCAATAAAGTATTCATTCTGTATACCTGACAGAAAGACGAGTATTTTAAATATTAAAAAGGGCAGCTAAGAAACTTTAATGCTAGATTGAAAGAATCCAGACTACATCTCTAGGAAGGAGTTCCAGAGGAGGGAGTCTAAGGCAAAAGAGAAGAATCAAAATTTGAAGAAAGAAAGGCTAAGAATTTCCAAGAAATTGAAGAAAGGATATGAGTACTTAGATTAAAGGTAACTGAGCATTGAGCAGGATAAATGAAATAAATACCACCTAGATACACAGAATGAAATTTAAAAATTAAAAGCTGAAAAGACAAATCTTTAAAATTTTCAAAAAGAAAAAATATAGTTTACTTATAAGGGAGTTGTACTTAAGTTAAAAACAATTGACAAACTAGATGTTGGAAGATAATGGAATAATATCTTCACAGGGTTGAAAGTCATTAAAGGCAAAATGGAGACACAATCAGAATTATAAGTTCACCATTCACTGACCCTCACTTGAAATACTTCTTAGGGTTAAACTTCAGGTAAAAAAGAAAACCTAGAGGAAAGACATGGGATTTAGAAAACAAAAGATCACATACATTGATAAAATATATTGGTGGGATGACAGGTAAGTAATGATGCTACTGTTCTTTTTTTTAATTTTTTAACATCTTTATTGGAGTATAATTGCTTTACAATGGTGCGTTAGTTTCTGCTGTATAACAAAGTGAATCAGCTATATATATATATATATATATATATATATATATATATATATATATATATATATATATATATCTCCATATCCCCTCCCTGTTGCTTCTGCCTCCCACCCTCCCTATCCCACTCTTCTAGGTGGACACAAAGCACACAGCTGTTCTCCCTGTGCTATGCAGCTGCTTCCAACTAACCATCTATTTTGCATTTGGTAGTGTACATATGTCCATGCCACTCTCTCACTTCGTCCCGACTTACCCTTCCCCCTCCCCCTTCCCCCTCCCCGTGTCCTCAAGTCCATTCTCTACGTTTGTGTCTTTATTCCTATACTGTCCCTAGGTTCTTCAGAACAATTGTTTTTTTTCAGATTCCATATATATATGTTAGCATATGGTATTTCTTTTTCTTTCTGATTTACTTCACTCTATACGACAGACTCTAGGTCCATCCACCTCACTACAATTAACTTACGTTCACTTCCTTTTATGGATGAGTAATTTTCCATTGTATATATGTGCCACATCTTCTTTATCCATTCATCTGTCAATGGACACTTAGGTTGCTTCCATGTCCTGGCTATTATAAATAGTGCTGCAATGAACACTGTGGTACATGATGCTTTTTGAATTATCATTTTCTCAGGGTATATGCCCAGTAGTGGGATTTCTGGGTTGTATGGTATTTCTATTTTTAGTTCTTTAAGGAATCTCCATACTGTTCTCCATAGTGGCTGTATCAATTTACATTAACACCAACAGTGCAAGAGGGTTCCCTTTTCTCCACACACTCTCGAGCATTAGTTGTTTGTAGACGTTTTGATGACAGCCACTCTGGCCGGTGAGAAGTGATACCTCATTGTAGATTTGATTTCATTTCTCTAATGATTCGTGATGTTGAGCATCCTTTCGTGTGTTTGTTGGCAATCTGTATATCTTCTTTGGAGAAGTATCTATTTAGCTCTTCTGCCCATTTCTGGATTGGGCTGTTTGTTTTTTTGATATTGAGCTGCATGAGCTGCTTGTACATTTTGGAGATTAATCCTTTGTCAGTTGCTTCATTTGCAAATATTTTCTCAAATTCTGAGAGTTGTCTTTGTCTTGTTTATGGTTTCCTTTCCTGTGCAGAAGCTTTTAAGTTTCATTAGGTCCCATTTGTTTATTTTTCTTTTTATTTCCCTTTCTCTAGGAGGTGGGTCAAAAAGGATCGTGCTGTGATGTATGTCATAGAGTGTTCTGCCTATGTTTTCCTCTAAGAGTTTTATAGTACCTGGCCTTACATTTAGGTTTTTAATCCATTTTGAGTTTATTTTTGTGTATCATGTTAGGGAGTGTTCTAATTTCATTCTTTTACATGTAGCTGTCCAGGTTTCCGAGCACCACTTATTGAAGAGGTTGTCTTTTCTCCATTGCATATTCTTGCCGCCTTTATCAAAGATAGGGTGACCATATGTGCATGGGTATACCTCTGGGCTTTCTGTCCTGTTCCATTGGTCTATATTTCTGTTTGTGCCAGTACCATACTGTCTTGATGATGGTAGCATTATAGTATAGTCTGAAATCAGGGGACCTGATTCCTCCAGCTCCATTTTCTTTCTCAAGATTGCTTTGGTTATTCAGCTTCTTTTGTGTTTCCATAAAAAGTATGAATTTTTTTGTTCTAGTTCTGTGAAAAATACCAGTGGTTATTTGATAGGGATTGCTTTGGGTAGTATAGTCCTTTTCACAATGTTGATTCTTCAAATCCAAGAACATGGTATATCTCTCCATGTGTTTGTATCATCTTTAATTTCTTTCATCAGTGTCTTGTGGTTTTCTGCATACAGGTCTTTTGTCTCCTTAGGTAGGTTTATTCCTAGGTATTTATTCTTTTTGTTGCAGTGGTAAATGGGAATGTTTCCTTAATTTCTCTTTCAGATTTTTCATCATTAGTGTATAGGAATGCAAGAGATTTCTGTGCATTTATTTTATATCCTGCTACTTTACCAAATTCATTGATTAGCTCTAGAAGTTTTCTAGTAGCATCGTTAGGATTCTCTATGTATAGTATCACGTCATCTGCAAACAGTGACAGCTTTACTTCTTCTTTTCCAATTTGGAATCCTTTTATTTCTTTTTCTTCTCTGATTGCTGTGGTTAAAACTTCCAAAACTATGTTGAATAATGGTGGTGAGAGTGAGCAACCTTGTCTTGTTCCTGATCTTAGTGGAAATGGTTTCAGTTTTCCACCATTGAGAATGAAGTTGGCTGTGGGTTTTTCATATATGGCCTTTATTACGTTGATGTAATTTCCCTCTATGCCTACTTTCTGGAGGGCTTTTATCATAAATCGGTGTTGAATTTTGTCAAAAGCTTTTTCTGCATCTATTGAGATGATCACTTGGTTTTTCTCCTTCAATTTGTTAATATGGTTTATCACATTGAGTGATTTGTGTATTTTGAAGAACCCTTGCATTCCTGGGATAAATCCCACTTGATCATGGTGTATGATCCTTTTAATGTGCTGTTGGATTCTCTTTGCCAGTAGTTTGTTGAGGATTTTGCATCTATGTTCATCAGTGTTATTGGCCTGTAGTTATCTTCTTTTGACATCTATGTCTGATTTTGGTATCAGGGTGATGGTGGCCCCATAGAATGAGTTTGGGAGTGCTCGTCCCTCTGCTATATTTTGGAAGAGTTTGAGAAAGATAGATGTTACCTCTTCTCTAACTGTTTGATAGAATTCGCCTGTGAAGCTATATGGTCCTGGGCTTTTGTTGTTGGAAGATCCTTAATCACAGTTTCAATTTCAGTGCTTGTGATGGGTCTGTTTATATTCTCTATTTTTTCCTGGTTCAGTCTTGGAAGGTTGTGCTTTTCTAAGGATTTGCCCATTTCTTCCAGGATGTCCATTTTATTGGCATGTAGTTGCTTGTCATAATTGCTTACGATCCTTTGTATTTCTACAGTGTCAATTGTTACTTCTCCTTTTTCATATCTAATTCTAGTCATTTGAGTTTTTTCCCTTTTTTTCTTGATGTGTCTGGCTAATGGTTTATCAAGTTTGTTTATCTTCTCAAAGAAGCAGCTTCTAGTTTTATTGACCTTTGCTATCATTTCATTCATTTCTTTTTCATTTATTTCTGATCTGTTGTTTATGATTTCTTTCCTTCTGGTAACTTTGCAGTTTATTTTGTTCTTCTGTGTCTAATTGCTTTAGTTGGAAGGTTAGGTTGTTTATTTGAGATGTTTCTTGTTTCTTGATGTAGGATTGTGTTGCTATAAACTCCCCTCTTAGAACTGCTTTTGCTGTATCCCACAGGTTTTGGGTCATCATGTTTTCATTGTCATTTGTTTCTAGGTTTTTTTTTTTTTTTTTGCGGTATGCGGGCCTCTCACTGATGTGGCCTCTCCCGTTGTGGAGCGCAGGCTCTGGACACACAGGCCTAGCAGCCATGGCTCATGGGACTAACCACTCTGCGACATATGGGATCTTCCCAGACCGTGGCACGAACCCGTGTCCCCAGCATCGGCAGGCGGACTCTCAACAACTGCGCCACCAGGGAAGCCCTCTAGGTATTTGTTGATTTCCTCTTTGATTTCTTCAGTGATCTCTTGGTTATTTAGTAGTGTATTGTTTAGCCTCCACGTGTTTGTATTTTTTAGCCTTTTTCCTGTAATTGATATCTAGTCTTATAGGGTTTGGGTTGGAAAAGATACTTCATACGATTTCAATTTTCTTAAATTTACCAAGGCTTGATTTGTGACCCAAGATATGATCTATCCTGGAGAATGTTCCATGAACACTTGAAAAGAAACTGTAATCTGTTGTTTTGGGTGGAATGTTTTATAAATATCAATTAAGTACATCTTGTTTAATGTATCATTTAAAGCTTGTGTTTCCTTATTTATTTTCATTTTGGATGATCTGTCCATTGGTGAAAGTGGGTGTTAAAGTCCCTTAATATTATTGTGTTACTGTCAATTCCCCCTTTATGGCTGTCAGCATTTGCCTTATGTATTGAGGTGCTCCCCTGTTGGGGACATAAATATTTACAATTGTTTTATGTTCTTCTTGGATTGATTCCTTGATCATTATGTAGTGTCCTTCTGTGTCTCTTGTAATAGTCTTTATTTTAAAGCCTATATTGTCTGAGATGAGAATTGTTACTCCAGCTTTCTTTTGATTTCCATTTGCATGGCGTATCTTTTTCTATCCCCTAACTTTCAGTCTGTATGTGTCCCTAGGTCTGAAGTATGACTCTTGTAGACAGCATATATATGTGTCTTGTTTTTGTATCCATTCACCCAGTCTAAGTCTTTTGGTTGGAGCATTTATTCCATTTTCATTTAAAGTAATTATCGATATGTATGTTCCTATTACCATTTTCTTCATTGTTTTGGGTTTGCTCTTATAGGTCTTTTCCTTCTCTTGTGTTTCCTGCCCAGAGAATTTCCTTTAGCATTTGTTGTAAAGCTGGTTTGGTGGTGCTGAATTCTCTTAGCTTTTGCTTGTCTGTAAAGGTTTTAATTTCTCCATCAAATCTGAATGAGGTCCTTGCTGGGTAGAGTAATCTTGGTTGTAGGATTTTCCCTTTCATCACTTTAAATATGTCCCGCCACTCCCTTCTGGCTTGCAGAGTTTCTGCTGAAAGATCAGTGGTTAACCTTATGGGGATTCCCTTGTATGTTATTTGTTGCTTTTCTCTTGCTGCTTTTAATATTTTTTCTTTGTATTTAATTTTTGGTAGTTTGATTAACATGTGTCTTGAGGTATTTCTCCTTGGAATTATCCTGTATGGGATTCTCTGTGCTTCCTGGACATTACTATTTCCTTACCCATATTAGGGAAGTTTTCAACTATAATCTCTTCAAATATTCTCTCAGTCCCTTTCTTTTGCTCTTCTTCTTCTGGTACCCCTATAATTCAAATGTTGGTACATTTAATGTTGTCCCAGAGGTCTCTGAGACTGTCCTCAATTCTTTTCATTCTCTTTTCTTTATTTTGCTCTGTGTTAGTTATTTTCACTAGTTTATCTTCCTGGTCACTTATCCGTTCTTCTTCCTCAGTTATTCTGCTATTGATTCCTTCTAGAGAATTTTTAACTTCATTTATTGTGTTGTTCATTACTGTTTTTTTGCTCTTTAGTTCTTCTAGGTCCATGTTAAACATTTCTTCTAGTTTTTCCATTTTATTTCCAAGATTTTGGATCATCTTTACCATCATTACTCTGAATTCTTTTTCACGTAGACTGCTTATTTTTTCTTCATTTGTTTGGCCTGGTGGGTTTTTACCTTGCTCTCTTATCTACTGTGTATTTCTCTGTCTTCTCATTTTGCTTAGTCACTGTGTTTGGGGTCTCCTTTTTGCAGGTTGCAGTTTCATAGTTCCCATTGTTTTTGGTGCCTGTCCCAGTGGCTAAAGTTGGTTTAGTGGGCTGTGTAGTCTTCCTGGAGGAGGGGACTAGTGCCTGTATTCTGGTGGATGAGGACGGATCTTGTCTTTCTGGTGGGCAGGTCCACGCCCGGTGGTGTGTTTTGGGGTGTCTGTGGACTTATTATGATTTTAGACAGCCTCTCTGCTAATGGGTGGCATTGTGTTCCTGTCTTGCTAGTTGTTTGGCATAGGGTGTCCAGCACTGTAGCTTGCTGGTCGTTGAGTGAAGCTGGGTCTTGGCATTGAGATGGAGATCTCTGGGAGATTTTCACTGTTTGATATTATGTGGAGCTGGGAGGTCTCTTGTGGACCAGTGTCCTGAAGTTGGCTCTCTCACCTCAGAGGCACAGCACTGACTCCTGGCTGCAGCACCAAGAGCCTTTCATCCACACAGCTCAGAATAAAAGGGAGAAAAAGTAGAAAGAAAGAAAGAGGATAAAAGAAAATAAAGTGAAGTAAGATAAAATAAAATAAAGTTATTAAAATAAAAAATAATTATTAAGAAAAAAAAATTTTTAAACATAAAAAAAAAACCAGCAGACGGATAGAACCCTAGGACAAATGGTGAAAGCAAAGCTATACAGACAAAACCTCACACAGAAGCATACACACTCACAAAAAGAGGAAAAGGGGAAAAAGTAATAAATCTTGCTCTCAAAGTCCACCTCCTCAATTTGGGTAGATTCATTGTCTATTCAGGTATTCCACAGATGCAGGGTACATCAAGTTGATCGTGGAGATTTAATCCGCTGCTCCTGAGGCTGCTGGGAGAGATTTCCCTTTCTCTTCTTTGTTCGCACAGCTCCCGGGGCTCAGCTTCGGATTTGTCCCCGCCTCTGTGTGTAGGTCGCCAGTGGGCGTCTATTCTTCGCTCAGACAGGACGGGGTTAAAGGAGCCGTTGATTCGGAGGCCCTGGCTCACTCAGGCTGGGGGGAGGGAGGGGTGCCGATGCGGGGCGAGCCTGCGGGTGGCAGAGGCCGGCAGAACGTTGCACCAGCCCGAGGCATGCCGTGCGTTCTCCCGGGGAAGTTGTCCCTGAATCCTGGGACCCTGGCAGTGGCGGGCTGCACAGGCTCCCTGGAAGCGGGGTGTGGATAGTGATCTGTGCTCGCACACAGGCTTCTTGGTGGCTGCAGCAGCAGCCTTAGCGTCTCATGCCCCTCTCTGGGGTCCGCGCTGATAGCTGCGGCTCGCGCCCGTCTCTGGGGCTCCTTTAAGCAGTGCTCTTAATCCCCTCTCCTTGCGCACCAGGAAGCAAAGAGGGAAGAAAAAGTCTCTTGCCTCTTCGGCAGGTCCAGACGTTTCTCCAGACTCCCTCCCAGCTAGCCGTGGCTCACTAACCCCTTCAGGCTGTGTTCACGCTGCCAACCCCAGTCCTTTCCCTGCGCTCGACCGAAGCCAGAGCTTCAGCTCCCAGCCCTGCCCACCACGGCGGGTGAGCAGACAAGCCTCTCGGACTGGTGAGTGCTGGTTGGCACCGATCATCTATGCGGGAATCTCTCCACTTTGCCCTCCGCACCCCTATTGCTGTGCTCTCCTCCGTGGCTCCGAAGCTCCCCCCCTCCTCCACCCGCAGTCTCCGCCTGCGAAGGGGCTTCCTAGTGTGTGGAAACCTTTCCTCCTTCACAGCTCCCTCACACTGGTGCAGGTCCTGTTACTATTCTTTTGTCTCTGTTTATTCTTTTTTCTTTTGCCTTACTCAGGTACGTGGGGAGTTTCTTGCCTTTTGGGAGGTCTGAGGTCTTCTGCCAGCGTTCAGTAGGTGTTCTGCAGGAGTTGTTCCACGTGTAGATGTATTTCTGGTGTATCTGTGGGGAGGAAGGTGATCTCTGCATCTTACTCTTCCTCCATCTTCCCCCTCTCCAGCGCTTCTTTTGTTCTTTTTATCTCTTGCTATGTAGTTTCTCTTTTTGACTGTGTCAGTATTTTCCTTTTGATAATTTGGAAGATTTATAGTCAATTTCATTTCTTCTAGCATAGCTTTACAACTTTAAATAATTTACTTAAATTCTTTTTACTTACAAACTTTAATAATAGCTATTGATTCCCTAATGAAACACACAGTTCCCCTACCTCCAACTTTTGTTATAATATATTCTTCAAGTGGCTTCTTTTGAATCTTTTAATGTACTTCCTCCATTCAAGCCTTCTCCCTTGGGCTCTAGATTGCCTACTTAACGTCACTATTGGTTGCCTGAATAAGCATCTCCATCTTGATATGCAGAACCAAATTATGATTCTAGCTTCCCAAACATCTGCCTTTCACATCCTTCCATATTTCAGTAAAGAGATCACTCTCTACCTATTTGTCAAAGCCAAAAACTAAGGTGTCATCCCTGGTTTCTCCTTTGTCCTTATCCAGCCAATTCAACCCAAAATTTCTTCTTCAAAATATGCTTGAATCCATTCTTTCCTCTCCGTCATGGCCCCAAACACCTCAGTTCAAGGCACCAGCATCTTTAGTTGGAGGAGGCAGGCCTCTTGACAGGCCTTTCTTCTGGCCTCCACCACAGCACATTCTTACCCTCTGTTTGAAATGCAGAGAGAGAGAGAGAGCGCGAGCAGAGCTGTCCTGCTTTAAATCCTTTGTGGATCCTACTATCCTTAGAATAAAATCCAATCTCCTCCTTACTGTATACAAGGCAGGCCTCTGCCATGGGGGCCACACCCAGATCCCAGGGCAGCCCCTTTTTATCTGTATCACTCCTGAACAGTTATTAATAGTGTCCTCTTTCCTTCTCAGACTATCTTTGTTTGGGCATTAAATCATAGAATCATCTTAGCTTCTGCCTATCTTTCCCACCTCAGACTCATACCTCTCTCTCTCCCTCTCATTCTGCCCTTCTATGTTATCTCCTCAGAGAGGCCTTTCTTGACCCAGAAACTGAAGTAACCCCTCCTCTTCTTCCTCATCACGTCTCTTCATTATTATCTTTATAATGATGACCACCAAGTTATAACGATCTTGCTTCTTTGTAGACTTTTATGTTGTCTGCTCCCCTCACTAAAATGTAAGCCCTGTGAGGACTTGGCCTTGTCTGCCCAGTTCACGACTGTCTATCATGAAATGATGCAAGCTGGAATATAATGAAAGGATGGAGTGGGATGGGAAATGTGAGATGGAATAGATGGGAGTAAATGGGACAGGGAGAAATCATAACAGTAGGATCTTAGGGCATCAAAAGTAGTGGCAGTGTGTGCTGTGATCATTTACATGTGGAACTAAGAATCACAGAGCACAAGGATTGTGTTAATGAAATGGAAGATATGTATTATAAACAACAAGGAAACACAAATGAGCATATAACTGAGAAGATCATGGAGAAGGAAAAGATGGGGAAAGTGTAAAGTAAGCGACTTTCTCAACTTCTGCAGTAGGAAGCTGTTACATACTGCCCAGATTTGATAGATGATAAAGATGATTAAATATATTCATTCGTTCATTCAACAAATATGTTTTGAGGACACACAATGAACCAGGCACAGCTTCTGGTCTGGAATAGTCATGAACTGGACAGACAAGGCCCAGGAAGGAAGTTTTCTCCTCTTAAATCTACCCATTCTGAATGAACACTACACACAATATTACCTTTCTCTTTTGGAAATATGTGATTACGCTTTTGTTTTTTAAAGATATCTCTTTCCTGAATTCAAAGGGAACCCATACTTGTTGTACCAAATGCACAGTAAAAGAAGTGTTCTGTTGCTGAGACCAACAGCTGTAATTATTTTGGTTTCCCTTCTTTCAGTCTTTTTTGGGTGCACTTTCAGTGTGCGTATTCTATTCCTGTGTAACACATTACTGCATACGTAGCAGCTTAAAGTGATGCAGATTTACTAGCTCACAGCTCCATAGGTCTCATGTCTGGCAGGGCCTGATGGGGTCTCTGCTCAGGGCTCCAAGGATGTCCAGCTGTCAGCAGGCCAGGCTCTTATCCAGAGTCCCTAGACAAGAATCAACTTGCAAACACATTCAGGTTCTCAGTCAAATTCAGTTGCTTGCATCTGTAGGACTGAAGGCCCCACTTCCATGCTGGCTGTCAGCTCCGGCCTCTCTTAGGTCACCTGCTTTCCATCTCACCTGGCCTCTTCCATCCCCAATCCAGTAGCATCACACCAAGTCATCCCTTCACTTCAGATCTTTCTGAATCTGCTTTTAAAGGGTCTCATGTGATCGGATTAGGTCCATAGGGATAATCTTTCCATATTAAGGTCAGCTGCGCCATATAGCATAACAGTCATCAAGTGGTACCACATCCAATTCACAGGTTCCAGGCACTAGGGCATGCCCAGAACACCCTAGTTGGAGGACACATGTTTAGAATTCTCCCAACCATATGTCTAGATATTTTAAAATATTTTATCTTTTAAACTAATTTGGCATTTTAAGTAATTTAAAAATGGAACTAGAATGCTACCATTTTGTAAGCTTTTCCTTAAGTATACATTGTGATTTTTTTCCCATCAAATGTTCTTCTAGAATGTGGAGATTTAGGACTGCAGAGTATTCCATTGGATAGAAGTACATAATCTATATTATCATACCTGTATTACTGGACGTTTGCACTGTTTCAAAATTTTCTGTCTTGTAAATCACGTACAGTGAACATAATTCAATATGTATGTCTCTTAAATTCTTGGGTATGAATTGCTGTGTCAAAGGAGATAAGTATTTTGTGGCTTCTAGGACATATTGCCAAACTGACCCCAGGAGAGCCATGCCAGCTCATACTTCAGCCATGTGTAAGCAGCTCACTTCTGTGTGGATGTGCTGACATTGGATGACCCCCCCTTTGTTTAAAGAAGATAACAGCAACTGGAGACTATGACGCTATGGACAAGCCAAACTTTAACACCCATGCTTTGTGTCTCTGGTTGCCCATAGCATTTCCTCTCCCCTGTGCATTTTCACTGGGGAAACACTGAACACCTCAACATTCTTGCCACCCACAAAGCCACACATCAAGTGTTGTTTCATAATCAGTTGCAAAAGCTATCATCAGGGTCCCTTCCCACTGATGGGCCTTGACAGTGAAAACCAGTGACTTGAGGGGGTGTCTTCCCTATATATCTCTTCAACATATATCACCATGGTTGTGTGGAGCTTGGCCGCTTAATTCTCCTGGCTTCACTCCTTATAGAAAAATCATCCACAGCCCTTGTTGGAATAACCCCTTTACTCTTTTAGCCATTTCTGTTGTACTTGGATAAATGACACTCTGCTGTGCTTTCCTGAGATGAAACCAAGCTATGCATTTCACTCAAACAATAAATCTTTCTTTAGGAGAAGTAAGAGTGGTGCCAGGGTTTGGACCCGAAAGGGTGTGAACTTGGTAACCCAACCTGGCAGTCCAGATGCTATGTGTCCAGGCAAGGGCTTCTTTCACAGCCAGGAGAGTGGAATCTGGTCAGTGCAGATTCTCCCATGACGGTCAAGTCCATCCAGGCCAAATGGCCACCCAACACTCCTTGATTTGTCCTTCAATCAGAGTCCCTGTATCAGAAGATATCATGAAGTGCTGAATCTGGTTCCCTTAGGGGACTTCAATTTGCGAGGGTGGTTATTAATGACAATTGCTTCACATGGGTTTGGAGTGGCCAGTGAATATGCAGTCATACGCTGAGAATGTCAACAATCACTGTAGCATCTTCCTCTGTATCAAACTTGATAACCGGTGCCAGAGCCCCAGAAATCTCATCATGAGGGTGTCCTGGGTGACACTGGTGAGCAGGTTGGGCTCAAAGACATTTTTTTGCAAATTGTTGTTTCTTCCCCGCTGTTGCCATGGTGGCCCCGTTGGAGCCTTTCTTTCCATGTCTTTCCACTTGAAGAGGTGGCCTTGCTCTCACTTGGCCCAAGTCCATGAAACAAACCTCTAACTGTAGACTTTGTAGATTGCAGACCCAGTAAGAAACGTAGGCTTTTAACTGGAGCCACTAAAATTACACCAAAGTCCACTAACTACTTGGTGTGTACGTAGAGTCACCCTGTAAAATAAGACCTCTTGTTTGATAAATGGCTTTAGTACTGGCTTCTGAGAAAACTCACATTTACCATATGCGCTAGTCAGTAAACCCTTTTCCCAGGACACAACACTGATTTATAAACAATCCTCTTATGTTTATACAGCCAGAAAAGTTGCTTCAAGTCAAAACAATACATACCAAGTTTTGGTTTTTCTAATGAAAACACTTTCTGTAGTTTTGAGTTTAGGATTCAGTGGCTGACTTGATAGAAGTGACAAAAGTTAACACATTTATTTAACTCTGAATAGTGTGACTGTTAGGTATAAAGCTCCCCAGAGTTTGAATTGATTATTCAATGCAACACAATACATGATCACACAAAGGGTTAATGATATCAACAGCTATTCAGGTAATGTATATCCATTTTTGATAACTCTGGTTTATTTCATGCAATTAAAATACAGAAGGTCACATGATGAAGAAACACCATCACTGTTATGGATGCATTTTCATGTGCAGATCTGAGGGGATGTTCAGGGAGACTTGGGGTCATTTGAGGACCGTTGGGTAGGTGAAGCAGCCATGCTGTTAAATAGCTTGGCTTCACAGGTGGCCCCACTTGAAGGCATACAGTGCTGAGATTGGTCCGGGACACATAAAATCAACACACAAGTTCAATACTTTACGTTTTTACAGTGAATTACAGTCATTGCAGGAAGGCATATTTTTCTTTGTGCATTATTTCTTAAATCTAGTATGCAATCTAGTATAAAGCAAAGAGAGGTGTTTTTTTTTTAAATACATCCAAAGGGGGTTCTGCATCAAAGTGTGTGTGTTTATTATCGTGTGGACGCCATTGCTCCAGACCATTTTGGAACTTCATTGACACTGAATTCAGAGCCAGTTTATTGGTCAAAGAAGCAGATGGATGATCTTAAACACAGCCTGAGGGCAGTGCAAATAACACTGTGTCTGCTTTCTCAACTTCCCTCCATTTCCCCATCTCTTCCTTCTTCTTCAACAGTCAGAATAAGAGGTCAGTGATACCCAGAAAGAGGTTGTATTGCTGTTCCCCGGCACTCAGCGACCTTAGAGTGACAAGGCTATGGGGGTGAAGTTGAAGCAAAAGAAGGCAAAGTGGTGGCATCAGCCGGCCCATGGCCAGGGAGAGGTTGAGAACCCAGCAGGAAATGAGAACATCATTGTTACCCTCCTCATCGCAGCTAGCAAGCGGCTCTCTCCCATGACACTGTGCATTTCTCAAACCTCACAAAACCAAATGAGGTGGCTGCTTATCATCAGGTGGGGCACTGAGGCACTGGAAAGTCAAGGACTCATGTACATTGACATTTCAGAAAGTCATGGCTTTCTCACACTTCAGACAACATCACAAGGGCTGCTTCCTCAAGCAAGCATTTCCTGATCATCTCCCCCACCCCCCTGCGATTAGAACTAGGTCAGGTGGTCCTGGTGCCCCCCCAGAACCACGTGCTTGCCTTGCCACCAGGTTTAACCTGCTGCGTTGCTATTGTTTCCTTAGTTCCCTGCTCTCCCACTGGGCTGCCACTAAAGGCAGCAGAGCTTGACTGAGAGGAATTTAGACCTAAAGCCAGACTGCTTCAGTCTCAATCCAAGATCTGCTAACCGGGAGTGGTGGAATGTAGAGAAAATTACTTACCTTCTCTGTGCCTCTGTTTCCTCATCTATAAAATGGGACTAATAACGGTATCTACTTATAGGGCTGTTGTGGGGATTAAATGAGTCAATATTTGGAAGGCCCTTAAAACAGCTCATGGTTTAAAGTAAGCACCAGGTAAGTGTGAAGCTGGTTGTGTGTATGTGTGTCAGCGACGGGTTTTGGGTCAGCACAACAGGGACGGTGTCTGGACTTTTGCCACTTTATCTCCAGAGCTGAGAGTGTCAAACACAACACCTGTTACGTACTATGCTCAATATATTGGTTTTGAATGTTGAATATTGCCGTATTCAGGTATGTTGCATAGCAAAAGCTGTTTTTAGTCACTATATTTACACTGCCTCTCTGAGATGTCAAATTTTCCCTAACCATAGTGGTTAAAATTACAAATTTTCCCTAACTCCAATGCTTAAAACTACAGCAGATGAGTGGTATTTAAGATGCATATGGAATATTATATAGTAAAAAAAAAAAAAAAAGGAGCTTTCAAGCCACAAAAAGACATGGCGGAAACTTAAATGCATATTGCTAAGTGAAAGGAGCCAGCCTGAAAAGGCTAGATATGGTATGATTCCAACTATATGACATTCTGGAAAAGTAAAACTATGGAGACAGTAAAAAGATCAGTGGTTGCCAAGGATTAGCAGGGAAGGAAGGATGACTAGACAGAGCAGAGGATTTTTTAGGGCAGTGAAACTGCTGTATGATACTGTAATGGTGAATATGTGATATTATGCATTTGGCAAAACCCATAGAACTTAAAAGCACAGGGTCAACCCTAGTGTAAACTATAGACTTTAGTTAATAATAAGGTATCAATATTGGTTCATCAATTTTATTAAATGTACCATACTAATGCCAAGATGTTAACAGCAGGGGGTATGGATGAGAGAGAGGGGGTACATGGAGAGTTCTGTGTACTTTCTGTGCAATTTTTCTATAAATCTAAAACTGCTCTAAAAATAAAGTAAAAATTTAAAAAGCGTATGAGGGGCGTGGGGGAGGGAAGGACTGTGAGGTTGGGATTATCAGATGCAAACTAGTATATATAGGATGGATAAACAACGAGGTCCTACTGTATAGCACAGGGAACTATATTCAATATCCTGTGATAAACCATAATGGAAAAGAATATGAAAAAGAATATATATGTGTATATATATATATATATATATATATATTACTGAGTTACTTTGCTGTACAGCAGAAATTAACACATTGTAAATCAACTATACTTCAGTAAAATTAAAAAAAAAATGTGAGGACTCCATCCCAATCAAAGAAAGAATAAGTGCTAACATTCATTAAGTACATAAGTGCTAAGTACATTAAGTGCTAAGCACTTTCTTTTGACCTCCTTTAATCCCCACAACAATAATAAAGGAGGGATGATTCTCATGAGTAGAAACCAAGAGATGGACACATTGTATGTGTATCTCCTGATTCTTTTTCCCCAGTCAGGAGGAGATTGTTTTCTCCGTCTGACTACTTCTTTTCAACTATGAAACACAATGTTCACCTAATTTGACTGAGTTATCCATTTGTTGGTATTAAGTTCCTTTCAAACCCACTTCTAGCATTTTTTGCTTTTTAAACACATTGAAAGAGAAGTATTTTTTTTTTTAACAAAACTTTCCAAGAATACAAAGGAATATTGAGGAAGTAGCCACAGGGACTATATTCCAAATGGATAGAATATTCCAGACCCTGGGAAAGCAACTCCAGGTTCTGTTTTATCCTGGAAAGAATAAAATATTGCTAAACTTATCCTTCCTTTTTAATCTGCTCCTCACAACAGTTCTCTGACTTAATTTACCAATTTAATTACACTATCCTCAGTCATTCGAGAGATATTTATTGAGCACCAACTATGTGCCAAGCACCATGCTTGATACTGAATACAGAGTGAAAGAGAAAGAGGCTTCCAATTCTCCTGCTTCCCAGCCCTTTGCCCTTACAATATTCTAGCTTGAGCACACATCCCATCTGCCTGTTTTCCAATGCTCTATTGAGTGCTTCTTCAGAGGGCAGGTGACCTCCATTTCCTAATAAATTCCCAGTAAGACACATTGCCACAGTGTAGTGGAAGACTAGTGAAACATTGAATGTGACCTTCCACTATTTTGTCACTCTTGGAGGATTTATGCCACGGAGTAGAAGGACTGTTAGCTGATGACTTTCACTTGCGTATATTTCTGGGGTAAATTTTACTTTTGTGGATTGATGGTGTGTATTCAGTAAGAATCAGTTGCTGAGGTTGGTTGGTTTGTTTTTTTGGTCCCCTTTAAATTTCCAAAAAGTTTAATTATATTGAATACTTTCTTGTTCTCAGAATCTAGGGTAGTTTGAAGCTCATAATTTCAGACTCCTTATAGCTTCCCTTATCTAACTTTGCTAAATCTTATCTCTCTCTTCCCTCACAGCATGATGAGGTTCTACAACGAGGAGACTTCACTTTCTTCAGATGTTTACCACTTTGCCAGATCTTCTATGGAGCACTTTTTCTTTTGAAATACCATCTATTGTTAGTTGTTGTGTAACACTTCCTGTCAGTGGAGCTGTTGTTTAAATAAAGCATTCCTGAAAATTACCTTATCCTAACAGGCTTTTTTCACTTTCCGGATGGAGGAACTTGGAGATTTGGAAAGACCACTTGAAGGATGGGGTAACTGGGCCACTAGTAAAACCATGTCCATTTTTGACTTTACCCTAAACATTCTGTTGTGGTTGGTAATTGCTCTGTGATAAAGCTTGTCAACCTCAAAAAAATAAAAAAGAACTTGTCAATCTCTGTGGTTGTCAAAAGGTGATACAATTGACAGAAAGACTTGAGCAGATACCAACAGTGCATGCAAGTTCCTTCAGATGCATGTAAAGGACCACACAGTGTCCACCTAGCATAGAGAGGACCACAGCCTGCCCTCAAGTCCCCCTGAAGGTGCCCAGCAGGATGACACCGACTGATTGGGAAGGATTCCATTGGGTGCTTCAGGAAGCTCCCCTTGGCATTCTCTGGGCTGGTTTTATCCCCTTGGCCCCTCCCTACTTTCTGGAGACTGGCTATGAGCTTGACCGGTCCCTGGGTACAAGAGACTGTAAAATTCCTCCATTCCTGAGTTCTTCTGAGTCACTGAATTTCCCAGGTTCGCAGTCCCCACCCAGAAGGGGTTCAGGTCCTTCTGAAATCCATCCTTCAATCTCCCCTGATGAAGGCTAAATATTCTAGTAGAGTCAACTCGGCATTACTGATATTTCTCTTTCTTTTAAAAACATTTCTTGCATCTGAGACAGAAAACAAAACAGATAGGTTTCACTCCTGGTACAATAACTATTTGAACTGAATGAAAAGAAGAAGAAAATGTATTAATTAAAACAGAAGTTCTCACACTTTTTGGTCTCAGGATCCCTTTATGATCTTAAAAAGAATTGAAGCCCCCCCACCCCAAAAGCTTTTGTTTATTATCTGTTTACTGATATTTACTGTACTAGAAATTAAACCTGAGTTTTTAAAACATGACTAATTCATTTAAAAAAGCAATAATAAATTCATTATATGTTAACACAAATAACATATTTTCAGCAAAAATATAAATTCCTGAACAAAACAACTGTGAGCAGAGTGGCAGTGTTGTACATTATTGCAAATCTTTTTCATGTCAACTTAGTAGATGGATGGTGGGATCTCATCTCTGCTTTTGCGTTGAATCTGTTGTGATATCACAGGTTGTGTAGTCTCTGGAAATCTTTACTGCATGCTCATGAAAGGATGAGACAGAAAAAGACAAATACTGACTTAGCACTACAATGAAAAGATTTGACCACATGGAACGCCAGGGATCTGTGAACCACACTGAACAGTCATCTGTTAAACAAACCAAGTGTTTAAATTAATAAGAAAAAGAACAACAACAGAGGTATAATTTGTCCCTTTGTTGGCCCCCTTTGTGATGTTAGGGGAGCCCCCTACCCTCACAGCCCAGCATTAATTCACACGGGAGGCCCATCTCTTCTCCAGCACATTTGATGTAATTTGGCCCTTTTGCACATTGACAAGAACTTACAGCCTTTCACATGCCTGACTGATTCCAGTGGACTCAAATCTTTGCTTTCTTTTTAATGTTCAAGTCATCACTACTAGGACCTTCTGGTCAGAATGACTGCTGGATTTTTTTCCCCTTTTTAACACAACTCTAGGTCCAACTGTGGTGGCATCTTTGCTTTCCGACAACAATAATGTGTTCCAGACTCATCTCTAGTTCACGCCAAACAGACTCAGTCAGCTACCTTCCAAGTCCTGCTTACTCACAGTTGGTAAGAGCATTGAGCTCTAGGGGTTCATGTTTCATTTCATGAGCACTCCAACGTAGAATGGATGACATAACAACTACCAGTTGAGTGACAGAGAAGAAAGGCTACTTATTTTCGAAAGTTCACAAATGTAAGATGATATTCTCAATTTACTATTTTTTTAACCTTGTTTTCCTATGAAAGTTTATCAATCCTATTTGCTCCTTTCCTTGCCAGCTTTGATGTACCATCGTGCATTATACCAAAGGATGTATTTAAATTACAATGATGTCCTCACATTTAGAAGTCTTTGTTTTCTTTCTCCAGTTGTGATCTTTTGTTCAAGATCCTGGAACCAAAGTATACATATTCAGACATCTTCCTTACCACCATCCCTCATGAAGAGAGAAAGAAATCAACTGCCCTTCAAGAGAACATGAAAGGAAAGAATTCAGTACAACAGCAGAGATGATTAGTTGCAACAGAGGTGGTAAGGTCACAAGGCACAAATTTTTTACTGTTTATCTGTTTACTGAAAAAGTTTGTTGACTTTTTGTCAAATTCATCTTTATGCATAGAGATATCCAGTTGTACTGGCATCACTGAAAAACTATCTTTCCTCCATTGGTTTGCCTTTGCACTTTTGGTGTAAATGGATTGACATAAATGTAAGGTTTAAGGCTGGATTTTCACTTCTTTTCCATTGATCTACATATCTGTATGTATACCAGTACCACAAAATTTTAATTGCTGCAGATTTATAAGACATTTTGAAACTGGGAAGTGAATCCTCCAAGTTTGTTCCTCTTTTTCAAAATTATTTTGGCTATATGGGTCCTTTAGATTTCTATATAAATTTTAGGGTCAACTTTTTCTGCAAAAAAGTCTGCTGGTACTTTGATAGATAATGGCATTGAATCTATGGGTAAACTTATAGGAAATAGGCACCTTAACACTATTGTCTTCTATCGATGAACATGGAATAGCTCTCCATTTATTTAGTTCTTTAATTTTTCTCAGCAATCTTTTGTAGTTTTTAGTGTATAAATCTTACACTTCATTTGTGAAATTTATCCCTAAGTTTTTTATTCTTTTGATGCTATTAAGTGTGGAATTACTTTCTTAGTGTATAGAAATACAATTAGGTTTTGAGTATTCATCTGGTAACCTGTGATGTTGCTGAACTTGTTTATTATTTCTCGTTGGTTCTTTTCATGGGATAGAGATTTCTATATACGAGATTATATCATCTGTGACTGAAGACAGATTTATTTCTTTGTTCCAATCTGGATGCATTTAATTTCCATTTTCTGTTTTTATTTTGTTTTTTGCTTATTACTCTGGCTGGAACTTCCAGTACTATGTTGAATTGTAGTGGTAAAAGTGGACATCCTTGTCTTGTTCCTGATTCAAGTATAAAGCATTTGTGGGATAAATCTCATTTGGTCATGTTGAATAAGCATTTTTATACATTGCTGGATTAAGTTTGTCAATATTTTGTTGAGAATTTTTTGGTCTATATTTATTAGGAGTAGTGGTTTGTGTGTTTCTTTTCTTGTGATGTCTTTGTCTAGTTTTGTTATTGGGATAATACTGGTCTCATACACTCAGTTCTTCTTCAATTCACCTGTGAAGTCATCTGGTTTAGGATTTTTTTTGTGGGGGAAGATTTTTTTCTCTTTTTTTTGTTGTGGTAAATATAGATTTATTTCTGGGGTCTCTATTTCATTCTATTGATCTACATGTATTCTTTTTTCCCTTCATTTGTATTACATTGATTGATTTTTGTATATTGAACTATCCTTGTATCCCAGGAAAAAATCCCACTTGGTCATGGTATATAATCTTTTAATACGTTACTGCTTTTGGTTTGCTAGTTTTTGTTGAGGATTTTTGCATCAATATTCATAAAGAGTATTGATCTGTAGTTTTTCTTTTCTTGTAGTGTCTTTGGTTTTGTTATCAGTGTAATGCTGTATTTTTCAGCTCTGAAATTTCTGTTTGGTTCTTTTAAAAAATAATTTCTATCTCTTTGTTGATATTCTCATTTTTTTCATATATCATTTTCCTGAATTCCTTTAGTTTTTTAACCATGTTTAAGAAGTTGTTTTAGTCTTTGTCTAGTAAAATATTTGCTTTTTCTAACTTCTAGAAGTCACCTGTATTTCTTTGTTTGTTTTCCCTTCCTCCATCTTCAAATGGAGGCATCCATTTAAATGATTGGCATCACTTCAATCTCCGCTTCTATTGCCCATCTCCTTCCGCTCTGACTTTCTTGGCTTCCTCTTTATAAGGTCACTTGTGATTACATTTAAGGCCCACCCAACTAATACAGTATAATTTCCCCATCTGAAGATCCTTAACTTAATTACATCTACAAAGTCTCTTTTGTCATATAAAGTAATGTTCACAGATTCTGGGGATTAAGATGTGGATGTCTTGTTGGTGGGGCATTATTCGTCCTATCATAGTTGGTAGAGATGTCCCATTGTTCATTCTTGATTTTGGTAATTTGTATCTTCTCACTTTTTCTCCTGGTCAATCTAGCTAAACATGTGTCAGTTTAGTTGATCTTTTGCAAGAACCAATCTTTCATTTTACAGGTTTTCTTGTTTTAGTTTTCTATTTTATTAGTAAGTTTTCTGGGGTGTATTCTTTGTGTCATATAAATTACAAATTTCAAGTGTACAATTCAAAGATTTTTTAGCAAGTTTGCCAAGTTGTACAAATGGCTAATTTTATGTGCCAACTTGACTGGCCATAGGGTGCCCAGACATTGGGCCAAACATTATTCTGGGTGTGTCTGTGAGGGTATTTCTAGATGAGATTAACTTTTGAATCAGTAGACTGAGTAAAGCAGATCACCCTCTCTAATGTGTGTGGGTCTCATCTAATCAACTGAAGACTTATATAGAACAAAAAGGCTGAATAAGAGAAAACTCCTGCCTTTCTGACCTCTTAAGCTGTGATATCAGTATCTTTTTGCCTTGGACTCAAACTGAAACATCAGTTCTTTTTGGTCTTGAGCCTGCCAGCTTTCAGTCTGGAACTGATGCCATTGGTTGTCCTTGTTCTATCTTCAGACTCACACTGGAAGTACACAATTGGCTCTCCTTGGTCTCCAGCTTAGTGACTGGAGATCTTGGTACTTCTTAGCCTCCATAATCATGTGAGCCAATTCCTTAATATAAATCTCTTTCTATATGTATATACATCTTATTTGTTCTGTTTCTCTGGAGAACACTAATACAGCAATTATTATCATAAATCAATTTTAGAACATTTTCATTACCCCAAAAAAGATTCCTGATGCACTGTTAATCTCCATAAACATCCTTTCTTCAACTCTGGATAATCAATAATCTACTTTTTGTCTGTATAGATTTGCCTTGTCTGGGTATTTCATATAAATCATACAATATTTCACTCTAATCTTTATTATTTCCTTTCTTCTTGCTTTGCACTTATTTTGTTCTTTTTTTGCAGTTTCTTAATGTGGAGGCTTAGGGTATTGATTTAAGATTTTTTTTTCTTTTCTAATATAAGCTCTTAAAGCAATAAATTGTACTCCATAATCTTTGTTTCACTTGCATACCATGGATTTTGATATTTGTGTTTTCATTTTCATTTGGTTCAAAATATTTTCTAATATCATTTGTGATTTCTATTTTGACCCATGGTCTTTTAGAAATGTGTTATTTAATTTCAGAATATTAAGGGATCTCTCAAATCTCTTTCTGTTTTTTATTTCTAATGAAATGTATTATTGTTGGAGACCATACTTTGCATGATTTCATTCTTTTTAAATTCATTGACATGTGCTTTATTGCCTAGAATAAGGTCTGTCTTGGAGAATGTTCCATGTGCACTTGAAAAAATGTGAATTCTACTGTTACTGGGTAGAGTGTTTTATATATGACTGTCATTTGGTTGTTATTGCTGTTCATGTCTTCTATATCCTTACTGATTTTCTATATAATTTTTAATCTATTATTGAAAAAGGAGTATCAAAATCTTGACCACAATTGTTGACTTATTTATTTTTCTCTTAAAATTTGCCAGGTTTTAGGACTCTGTTGTTAAAGGTGTCTAGGTTTATAATTTTGTTTTTCTGATACTTTGACCCTTTTGTCATTATGAAATATTCTTATTTGTCTCTAATATTTTTTTTATCAAGGTCTATTTTATCTAATAGTAGTATAGTACTCTGATTCTGTTATGGTTATTGTTTGCATGATATGTCTTTTTCCATCTTTGTATTCTGAAACTATTTGTGTTTTTGAATTTATGGTATGTCTCTTGTAAACAGCATATGGTTAGATGTTGTTTTATGTTTGTTTTTCAAATGCAGCCTGACAATCTCTATGTTTTGATTGGACAGTTTAAACCATTCATATTTAAAGTGCTTATTAATATAACTGGAATTATGTGTACCATTTTTCTATTTGTGTTCTGTATGCCTCAGGTCTCTTTTTACTTCCTGTTTTACTGCCTTCTTTTGTGTTAAATTGATATTTTTTGTGTGCCATTTTCTTTCCTTTGTCTTTTGTCATATTATTTGAATATTTTCTTAATTTATTGCAGTCTACTTTAGATTAATGTCACATTAATTTCATAAAATGAACAAACTTTGTTGCAACATTCTACTTTAGATTAATGTCACATTAATTTCATAAATGAACAAACTTTGTTGCAACATTCTACTTTAGATTAATGTCACATTAATTTCATAAAATGAACAAACTTTGTTCCAACATAGCTTCTTAGTGCTTTTATTGTCATATATGTGACATCTTTATATAAGCTCAACAATATAGTTTTATAATTATAGTTTTATGCAATCTTATGTCTTTGAAATCATACAAAAGAAAAAAACATTTATAGTCTATTATATTTACCAACATATTTACCTTTTCCAGTGTTATTTATTTCTTTGTGAGGATTTGAGTTATTCTCTGATGTCATTTGTTTTCAGCCTGAAGGATTCTTTAGTGTTTCTTGTAAGATAGGTTTTCTAGCAATGAATTCTCTTAGTCTTTGCTCATCTGGAAAGGATTTTATTTTGCTTTAATTTATGAAGGATAATTTTTCTGGATATAGCATTCTTGGTGGTTGTTTTTTCCTTTCAGCACTTTTTAAAAAAAATTATTTATTTTATTTTTGGCTACATTGGGTCTTCATTGTTGCCCATGGGTTTTCCCTGGTTTCAGCAAGCAGGGGCTACTCTTCATTGAGGTGCGTGGGCTTCTCATTGTGGTGGCTTCTCTTGTTGCAGAGCACAGGATCTAGGCACATGGGCTTCAGTAGTTGTGGCATATGGGCTTAGTTGCTCTGTGGCATGTGGGATCTTCCTGGACCAGAGCTCAAACCTGTGTCCCCTGCATTGGCAGGTGGATTCTTAACCACTGTGCCACCAGGGAAGCCCAATCCTTTAAGCACTTTAAATATGCCATTGCAGTCCCTTGTGACCTTCATTATTTCTGTGAGCTTTTAATCATATTAATTTTCCGTTTATGTGATAAATCATTTTTCTCTTACTTTTAAGGTTTTGTCTTTGTCAAGAGTTTGACCACAGGGTGTTTAGGTATGGGTCTCTGTATTTATTCTATCTGGAATTTGTTGAGCTTATTGAATTTGTAAATTAATGCCTCTTAAAATCAATTTAAAAAAAGTTTTTTGGGGGGTCATTATTTCTTCAAATATTTTTTCTGCCTCTCTCTCTCTTTTCTCTTCTGAGACATCCATCACACATATGTTGATGCATTTGATGGTGTCCCATGGGTCTCTGAAGCTCTCTACATTTTTTCTGTTCATGGATCTCTGTTATTTTTTTCTTTTATTCTTTTTTCTTATCTTCTTGAACATTTTTATAATAGTAGCTTCAAAATCTTTGTTTCTTAACACCAACATTTGGGTCTTCTCAGAGACAGTTTCTATCAATTGCTTTTTTTCCTGCGTATAAGACACACTTTCCTGTTCCTTAGACTGTCTCATAATATTTTGTTGACACCTAAACATCTTAGATAATTTAGTATAACCATTATGATTCTCTCCCCACCTCACACCAAGGGTTGTTGTTGTTGTTTTTTTATTTTTTTGCTTGTTTTTCTATTTTAGTAATTTGCTTAACTAATTCAGTGGTGTCTATGCCCTCTGTGGTATGTGGTTGCTGATGTCTCTAACTAGTCTTTCTTTCCTTCTTTCTTTCTTTCTTTCTTTCTTTTCTTCTTTTCCTTTCTTTCTTCCCCTCCTCCCCCGTTTCTTTCTTCCTATTCTTGTTTTCAATTATATCCTTGATTTCTTACGGGTGGCTATGTTTCAGTATACTTTAGTGGTCAGCCAATGATTGCTCAGGGATTATGCTCAAAAACATTGAATGAGTAAGGATTCCTTTCCTTGCCAATAGATCTGTTTGTGGTAGGGAATTCATTCAAAGTTTGGTTCATTTACAAACTTGTCCTGGCTTTTACTTTCCACCCAGCACTTTTATGTCTCATGTTTGTGTGTGTGTGTGTATGTGTGTGTGTGTGTGTGTGTGTGTGTGTGTGTGTGTGTAGCTTCACATTCACCCAAATATGTGAGGATTGCTAAGGTCCTCTCTGTTCTCTTTCGAGTGTGCATGTGGACTTGTGCATATGCACAGCCTTCCAAGCACAGACAGAAATATGTGGAGCTTATCAAGGTCACTAATTCTGTCTCATTCCCTGGACTTCCCCATTAAATTCTGGCTAGTCTGCCAGTCAGCTTGCCCCAACCAGAATCATAACCTCAGGTTAACCAGAGTGCTATTCATCCCCATTTCTTTGCTTCTGGGCTTCCTACTGTGTCCAGCAATGTCCAGAGACATGAGATTTCCCCAATCTCTACTCCAGATCTAGTCATCACCCTCTGGTAGGAAAGCTTACAGTTTTCATGCCCTGATAGAAATCTCACAGACAGAGGTGGGGATTTGGGGCAGGACCAAAAGTGCCACAAACTCTGACAGTTCTTACTTGAGGTTCTGTGGTTTTATTGAATAAACCCTTCTCAATTTGTTGTTTGCCTTTGGTTAACTTCTCTAGTTTTAAAATGATGATTTTTGACCATTTTTTCCAGTTTTATTGTTTCTATTTTGGGAAAGAATTTGCTAAGTTATGGAAGTCCTGCCCCCAGTAATCTGTGTTTTAACAAGCCCTTCATGTTTTTCTGATGTGCATTAAAGTATGAAGACTAATGTCAGAGATGAATTAACTCTGCTTCTACCTAAAACCAAATTTTCAACTCTGTAATAGATTATCCCCTCTCACATACTCAAGAACAGCAGTGTCAGCGCTGTTTCTTGAGCCTGAGTCCATCTGAGGGCCATTTCACTGCCTTGTCCATCTGCTGTACTCTTCTCCTAGTTATTAACATGACTCACTTCTTCACCTCCTTTAAAGTCTGTTCAAACCTCATCTTCTCAATATGTCATTCTCTTACTATCTAATATAAAATTTTAAGTTGTTTTATTTATTATGCTTATAATTTTTGTTTGTTTCTCATTACTAGAATGTATGCTCCCAAAAGCAGGAGCCTTTGTCAATTTGTTTGTTGATGTATACCAGGTGCCTAAAGCAGTCTCTGGAGTATAATGAATTCTTTTTGAATGAATGAGTATAGTACCTAAAAATGTACCATGAGAGGAAACATTGTGTTACTTCATTTTATGTCATTTAGCAC